>NC_136495.1:47577188-47849688 GCF_053919585.1 Euprymna scolopes | reverse complement strand
CATTTTAACTGGCTATTTAAATATTGAGTTTTGGAAGATATTTAACTCTTTTTCTACCCAAACCTTGAATAGAAATTAAAGCCTTCACCCCAAATCTTATGTAGCAATTTATTTTTGGAAGTTGAAACTCTCCCTAAAACAAAATAGGACATATCTACCCCCAGATTTACAGATAGAAACAACATACACAAAAGAACTGAAACCGGATGTTAATGGAACAAAACTAGCTCCCAAATGACTAGAAATGTCATCTGAGCATGGGCTCCGCGCATGAGTTCCAGTCAAAAAATAAAAATATTTGTCCCATTTCGACCAACCAAAATGCTCCACGCAGAAATTTTTCCTAAGTCTCCCCAAGCCAACCAGAAGCCTCTTCGGGGTTATAAAAATGCCTGAGCAGAGGCCACAGTGCGCTAACCAACCACCAGACGATTCAACAGTTCAACACTGTCAGGAAAGTAATGGTGGCTTAGTGGTTAACAGTGCGAGCTGTGTGCCAAGTTTGTACCCGGTTCGTTCCACAGAAACACTTTCACTTAGGAAAGTTGGCAACTTTCATGTGCTCCCCCACCCCCTGCATAAGTACCTGATATCCTTCTAGAAAAAAAATTCTTAATAGAAAGAAATTGGGGAAACAGAATGCCAACAAAAAATTATGAATGATGTTCAACAAACAAGCAGCATCGCCAACAGGCCAACAGGAAAGAACTACTTACATCGTGATAGAATATGAATTTAATCCCTTCATTTGTATTTTTCTTGTGACCATACACTTATTTAGAACATGTTGTGTGCATGGAATTAAGACATTAAGTTGCTGGTAACTTTTCAAAATGAGCTTCTCTTCCCTATAAAGCTGAAGGCATAGTCGAAAAATTGAAGTTGAACTAAATTTTGTGCTTTAAACTCAGACTAAAAAAATAATGATGCAAATGCTCTAAACAAAAAAAAAAAAACATATCCAATAGAGATTTTTTTACATTTTTTAAGTCATATATCTCACTTTAGAATATGAATTTAAAAAATTTTGAATAAACAGAAATCCTTATGCACAAAAAATAACTTGAAAAACATTGGAAAAAGTTATAGATCTTACAAAAATTTTTTTTTTAATGACACTATATCATGAAATTCCTATGCAAGATATCGATTGCCTATGTGAGTTGATGTAAACATAAAATTTTAATATCAAACAATTTCATTCAATTAATGTAAAGAACAAAATATAAGATAATAAAATTAATTTGAATTTTGAAAAAAATCTTTAAAAAAAACAAACAAAACTTCAAAATTTAAAACTTTGAAGTTTTTTTTTTTTTTTTTTTTTCTTTAAAGTTTCAACAACTCATACTTTTTTGTTGAAAATTACAAATTTATTTTAATTTCACTTTTCTTTCTCCTTTGTGAAACAAAATTAAAAGTTAAAAGTATATTCGGCAAAGTGAATAAACAATATATTATTATAGATCTATTGGATTATTCTACAATAGATCTATATTAATTATTACCAGTGTCAGATTTCTTCGATCAAAGTCGGACCTTTTAACATTTTGTTAGCGGTTATTTCAGCATTTTTGCTAGAACTCCACAACTCTACCTCCATATCTCCTTCATCACAAAAGGTTTTGCAAATGCAACCCAACTCAAATTTATTCTTTTTTCATAAACCTGTGCAAAAATTAGACTATTAAAATCCGAGTCTCACTGATTTAATTTAATTTCACTTGAATCATAATAATAATTCATGCTGCCAAGACTAAACTTGTTTCCTTCAAAAATTACAAGAAACCTTTTCTACCACCAATAGCAATGGCCAATGACTCTTTATCTGAAAATACATTTTTTAAACTCCTCGGTCTAATGTTCACAGGAAACATGAGTTGGAACAATTACATTAAGAGTATTGCCAGAACCGCTGCGAGGAAGGTGGGTTCTCTCTACCGTGCTAGAAAGCTACTAACACCCGAAAGTATCCTGAACCTCTATAAGGCCACCATTCGCCTATGTAGGGAGTATTGTTATCATATTTGGGCTGGTGCATCTGCCACTAGTCTCTCGCTCCTAGACAAGGTTCAAAAGAGAGTTGCCAATCTAATAGGTCCTGGACTGTCATCTAAGCTTCAGCCTCTGTCCCATTGACGAAATGTAACACCTCTCTGCCTGTTCTACAAGTACTTTAACAGTGAATGCTCTGACGAACTGCAAGCACTTGTACCCCCTCAACGTAAATAACCTTGACAAACCCAACAAGCAGCTAAATTCCACCCCTTCACAGTAGAGATCCCTAGATGTAAGAGTAGTTTCTTCCACAGAACCGCTAGACTTTGGAATTCCCTTCTGGGTCCCTGCTTCCCCAACTGTACTAGCATGCAGAAGTTCAAGTGTAACGTCAACCGACATTGCTCTGATGTGGGCTGTAATAGCTATTTGCAGTTCAGGAATAGTGTGGAGATTATTTTCAGAGACGTGATCTTTGAGATAATCCCATAGAATATTTGATGTTATCTCTATCCCTTTCTCCTAATCCTTGCTTGTATGTATTCCCCCCACCCCCACTCTTAATTGATATAAATCTCACTTTTCTCCTTCATTTTTTTTTCATTTTTCTCTGCTCCCTATCTCAATGTCTTTTATTAGCTGCTACTAAACACTGTTCATTCACACATTTTTATTTCATTGTCAGTGTGCGTTTTACAGTTGACCAGTTCTTTTTGCCATTGTAAACAAGCTGGATGTCATTGTATCGTTGACAGAAAACAACTGTAGTTTAGTTGACATGTTGTTACATCTCTCTCTTTTGATCTCTATTCGACTGTTGTTGCTAAACCATCGTCATAGTCATGAGTATTCAGCAAGCAACAGAAGTTTGTCTTTATCTTTGCATTATTTCTGTAATTGGATTACAAAACAAGATACCAACAATGTCCTTACTCATGTTTACAGGATCAGATTAATATTTAGTGCCATAAATGGCTCCAATATTCCATATGTAAATATTGCTTTAATGAAGCAATATTTATATAATAGATTATCTACTCGTGGACTAGCAGCCAATCAGAGCTCAGATAAGACTTGCTCATCTGAACATATTGAAACATTCCAGCTTTTATATAAACTGAAGTTTAAGTTTTTACTTATTTTCTAACTCAACTCGTCATAAAGTTTAGTACTAACTACAAAAGTCTGTTGTTTTTTTCTAGCACTCTAGGTTACAAATTAGTCAAGCCTATCTTCGCTCAGGGGGGTGGGAGCGAAAATAGAGCTTTAAAAAAGACATCATAATCCAATTAGTTCATTTACCAAAGAGAAAAATTTTTCTTATCTGCTTTGCCATGTCTCACTTCAGAGTTTCTGCTTATGACATCATACCCAAATCTGTAATTTTGTTCTTTAATATCAAATGAAAATTTCCATTTTCTTATCTGGCAAATTCCATTTTAAATACTTTTTACACATACACATCCAATCTTGCTAAATGTGCACAAACACACATTAATATATAAATATAGCTTGAATTTTAACTGATTGCTTTTATGGAGTTGAGATTTTATTTGTTGATTATCCAATAAAAATGTAATTTTTTTTTTTTTTTTTTTTTTTTTTTTTTCAATTGAATATAAAAAATAATGTTTGATACTTTTTATCTAAAACTACATGTAGTGACATGCATATTTTTTTTGTAAAGTTAGGCCATTTATTGTATTGGCAGTGAAGTTAAAAAGCTAAATTCATATATTCAAAACAAAATAATAGCTTTCTGATTATGTGTATTCAATCAACGATTTAACTGATTTACGTATTGTTTTGCAAAAGATCATTTCATTAATATATTATTCATTCTTAATATTTTTTGATTCAATGTTTTTTATCATAACATAATTCTGTTTGTGCATAGTATTTATATTGAGGATAGAAATCAATCATTTTTCGGTATAAGAGACTTCTCAGCCTTTTCAAGTTAATTTACTGTTAGGAGGCTTGCGATCTGGTATATATTGTAAGTTAAAAAAAAAGAAGCTTTCTCTCTCCAACACACTAGCCAAGCAAACAAGTCAGTAACTATGCATCCACCACATTAATTTTATTATGAAATTAAATTTCACCATAATGCATTTTGATTGATTCATAAACAAATCAGCCATTTTATTTTATCAAATTGTAAATTAAAACAAAGCACGTAACAATTTAATAAACAATAACTACCATATATATTTTATTTTCATTTGAACATCATATGTAAAATATAGCACAATCTGCATAAGTACAAAAACATGGTGCGATACAATATCTACACCAATGCAGCAAATCAGTATTGAGTAGAATGAAAAATAGGGTGCTCTTTGCTTTACACAGGATTAGAACGTAACACTACATCGGTCATGGCCACCATTTACTGACACTTAACAGCAGTAACAGACAGTTGTTAAGGCAGCCAGTGCCCAAAAGTAACTGTCTCAATACAGCATTAACTGCGAGTGCCCCCCCACCCCAGTGCCATAAAGTGACAGTAACCACCTTAAAAAAGTACTATTTCTCAATTACCACCAATAAGTCATAACCAACACTGAATGACAGTGTGTGACAATTGAAAACAGCCAATTTCATTTTGGAGAAGTCCAATGGATGCTGACAATGGTCGTAACCAACAATGACCAATTGTTGTAGAGGCAACTTGTGTCCACCAAATGCCTCAGACCCCAACTGCTCGCCACTGACATCCAGTTTCATTTTAGAGCAGTCAAATTTAGGCTGATATTGACCGATACTGACTGCCATGAACTGACAGTGACAGTTGTAAAGGCAAGTAACTGCCCTAAAATAATACTAATCACCAGGAACCATCAATGCCAACAATAGCAGCCAGTGGATTCCGTTAGCTGCCACTGCCAGACAATGCATGACAGTAGAAGCTAGATGACTTCAATTTGGCCACTACTGCCAGTGCCTGCAATTTTCCAAAGTTGACAGTAGTTACCACTGACAATCGCCACCATCTCTCTGTGTTGATATTTTTTTTTTTTTTTTTTAGCTGTTTATATGTAGTCAGTAATTTATATGACTCACATATGATAATGCACTAGGTTAATTTGTTTTCAGAGGAAGTGGGGGGGGGGCTTTACTGAGTCTGTTTTGGCTTGGAGTCATATTTCCACCGGGCAATGCCGGTACACAGCTCCTGCTAGTAGTAATTAAATAAAACTAAAATAATTAAATAACTTTTCAAAGAAATGTTAGAAAAAAAAAAGCAAAAGTTCATTATAGTTAAAAACGAAAAAACAAAAAAAGAGTGAAAAAATATACAACAAATAACTTTTAGCAAACAAAGAAAATTTACTATTCCATCAATCTGCATAGCTTTTCAATTTTAAAACTTAAACAAGTTTCTAATTTCAGAATTTGTTTCTTAGCGTTAAAAAGCTTGTAAAAACAAAATGAGGGTAAAAGCTTTGATACACAGCATTTTACTTTGAAATAAAGACTAATGTTAAACAATTTTAGTTAGTAAAAATATAAAGATTGATTGAAAATTAATTTTAATGTGTTTGGTGACAATTATTGTATTTGATTTTTGATTTTTCAGTTGTAAAACATAGGACATAGAAGATAAATACCAAGAAATTTCAGTCAGCCATATTGAATCTATTTTATTTATTCGTTTATTACAAGCCTATGATAAAAATTCTGAAATTAGAAACAAGTTTAAAAACTGAAAAGCTATGCAAGTCAATAAAAGATTATTTTTTTGCATTTGATAAAAGTAATTTTTCTATATTTTTTCATCCCCTTTTTCATTATTGACTATAATGCACTTTTGCTTCTCAAAAAAATAAAAATAAAATAAAAAGACAATGGAAAAGTAAATCTTAATTCGAGGTTTGTGCAAAAAAAGTATTTGCGTTTCTGTTGAAGTTGTTCAACAAACGATAAAGTGGAACACTTCAAAACCACTTGAACATTTCCGTTTTCTTTCCTTTTTCCTTGTCAGGTAAAAATAGCTATTTAGAAATACATTATTTTAGTTTTAACTAGCCGTATTTACTCTTTAATTTGCTTTTGTTTCAAGTCAAATACATTACAGTATCGTTTGCCTCTTGAATTATTAAATCGAATTGCTGTAAAACCCATTTTATTAAAGTAATGTTGTTTTAATCTCTATTAATAAAATTATTGGATGAAATCGTTTCCAAAATACATATTTAGCGCATGGGAACTTGGTAAGAAATCTGAAGTTAGTTTAAATGATTTTCTATTCAACAGTTCTAATCCTTTCAAATTCATTTCAAATTTCAAACGGTCACAAAATATTTTTTTTTTCTAAACTTCATTTTCTCGGCCAACAATTTCAGGTGTTGGAAATGCCTTGAAAACATGTGCGTTTGCCTTCACATCTAACAACCCAGAGACAGCTTATCTACCATGTATTATCTCCCATGGTGCAACTTTCTATGCACGTGACTTTAATCCTACTACTTGACGGAAAATTTCTTTTTCTTACTTAAACTAACTTTACGTGAAAAATCCTATTTTTAACACTGTTTTTATACAATTGCATCTAAGTATTGCTGCATGCAAAGCAAGTCATTCAACAGGTGATGCGTTCTCTTCAATATGGCAACATTTTGAAATATCGCTCAACCAGTGGTTCCCAACCTTTATTACATGGTGGCACACTGAGTTTATTTAAATTTTCGTGGCACACATATCATAAAAAAATTATTATTTTCTACTCATAAAGCCTTTTTACAATAAAATAAAAAACGATTATATAAGGAGAATTATCAACATATTCTGTATTCAATATATAATATAAAATAATAATGTTGAATGTCAGTGAGACAATTGTGGCTGGTGTTTTTTTAACTACTGCGGTGAATGTGAGAGAGACACTCTTTTTCAATATTTTTAAATCTTTTACGTTTTTATTTTTAATGTTGTTTAGATAAGACATTCCCAGTTCATATTGGTAAAAATTGAGAATTGCAATAAGATTTCGATGGCTTTTTACTAGAGTTGGAATTGAACGGTGTCATAATGATTAAGAAATTATATGTTCTTATTAAACAAAATGAAATTAAATGGCTTCTAGCTATTATCTCTTCGCGGCATACCAGTAATCATTTTGCAGCACACTGATGTGCCATGGCACAGTGCTTGAGAACCATTGCTCTAGTCCATCCATTTGACTGGCAAACATTATTATACACTTGACAGTTAAATTCTAGCATAATGCACTACGATTGTCATCTCAGGAGAGCATTTCTATGTTAATGGTGAACCATTAGAAACTTAAACAAGGCAAATCTGACAACTTGTCTACCAACAGATCTGTTTTGTGGAAAGTCAGTACTGTGTGTCTGTAGAGGGTAGCTTGTTTTGCTTGAGTCTTATGGATTCTCTTTAGTTCGAATTCCTTTACTCCCATAGTGACTGTAGTTTCTCTAATGTAAGCACGTCAGTGAGTATTTCCAATTATCACTACTAATTCCTGCCTCCTGAGGATTCACGTTCGGGCGATCTATATTGCATTGTTTGTGTTTACTTTCCATCTACTTCCCATAAGGAGCTTGTTTTTGGCAAATGGTCATCACAGACAATATGCCTCAACCGATAAAAAGCTGATGTTTTATAATGATTGACTCCAAAACAGTTGTATAGGATTCGAAAAATGTTGATATCCTCAAAATTCTATACTGGCATAGCTAGTGAATATGCTCTAAACATGTGCTATAACTTTTCAAACCAAACCATAGTGTTAATTCGTTGACATATGATGCAACGGATAAAGGTGTTGATTAACAATCAATTCTAAGTGATGGTCTTCTAGAGTTTGAAGGTTCAATCCTTACTGGAGGTGATAATTACAAAGAACAACGTAACACTTCTACACAGTCATGGTTGACAGAACGAGAACAATCTACCTTTGTGGCTTAAATAAAATGTCCAGTTTAAAGTTTTATATAGGTTTCTGAATTTGACAAAGATTTCCAAATTCAAAAAGATGCATCAGAAGGTTATACGAGAGGTTACAGTGGCTGAAATTTTAGCAGGCAAGATAAGAAGTCTAAGTAATCTAAATATAAATCATCTCTGAAATTCTGAAACATAAAAAGCCTTTACCAAATATGACCGAATTTAAATAACCTGAGAATGACTTTTCTCCCCCACCCTCCGAAAAATAAACAAACTTTAGATTACCGTCAATAACTTCAATCAACAAGCATAACCTGACAAAGTACTACCAGAACAAACTGTCTACAGGTTTTAGAATTATACTTTTCAAGTAGTTTTCAAGTTGTGAATTAGATTCTCAGAGTGCAAGCTGTTTTATCTGTTCTGATGAAAATACCAAACTTAGAACAAAAAAAGAAAAACCTGTTCATGAGAATCTGGATGTAATTCTGTGTTGGACACCAAATCGTTCATTTATCTCTGCAGCTACTATTATATAAAAGGAACTTTGTCTGCGTGTGTGTTTGTTTCCTATGCACTCCAAAACAGCTGGGCCGATTTTTATGAAATTTCTCATGAAGGTACTTTATGTGCCTGGCAGTGTTTGTAGATAGGCTTTGTATTGGAATACTTTCGATAAGTATCAATAATCGAAATAATCTGATTAAAGAAGGAACAGGCGATTTTGACCAAACACACACAGCCTAACATCACAAGAGCATTTGAGAAGTTTTATTACCACACAAGCTGAAACGCCCAACATAAAATGAATAGTAGGTTCTTTGATATGACAGGAGCGCATTTGAAATTAATATCTCTGTTTAAAGCACAATTGCACCATATTTGACTTTTTCATTTTAAATTTAAATTGAAGCCATTATCACCGCACAAGCAGTAAGGCCAGGCATATAGAATCAACAGTAGTTTTTTTGATATGAGAGGCGCATTCAAAATGAATATTTCTGTTTAGAGCACAATTGAAGCATAATACTTTTACATTTTAAACTTTAATTCAAGCCATTATATATAAAAAAAATAATTTTTATAAAATCAATAGTATGTTCTATACAGTGTAATCTAGACTACAATGTATTGTGGATTAAGTCACTGTGGGGAGGCATGTGAAGCTTCCTCCCGGTGCACCATGACGAATCCCAAACTAGAGCAGGCAATCAATCAATTTGAAAATGAACGGTTCAAAAATAGAACTTTGAATGCCTCATTTGCATAACTGTTTTTTAAACAGTTCATAACAAATAATGTTTAATGTTATTCATTCATAATTTTACCGTCCTATGTTTTCAATATATATATATATATATATATAAGTAAATTTTTGGTACAACAGAATGGAAGGATAAATTTTAGAGGAAACATCATTTAATTTAAATACCAAAAAACAAGAAATGGGCAGATGAAAATAAAATTTTTTTCCTTAAGGCCTTATCGTCTGACCCTCTAAGAGGAGACGTCAGAATGATAGATTAAAAACTAAGAAAAACGAATGAGGGAAGTGGGGAATTTTGGTTGCAGTTGGAAGAACAGTGAGAGAAAAAAAAAAAAAAAAAAAAAAAAAAAAAAAAAAAAAATTAAAATTCTCACTGTTCAGGTGGTTTTAAATCAATGAATATCTCCAACTGATGTCTAAGAATCTTTTGTCTACACAGGCTAGGTCGAGAGTTGTTAATAACTAACGCCTCAATGATATTGAGGTGATAGTTCGACCTAGCACTGTATAAAACAGAAAACCACCCATCGGAATATTGATCGGCACACCTATTTATACTCAACAAGTGATCGCCAATGGCAGACTCATGAGCCTGGGAGTGCCCGGATGCTCTCAAAACCTGGTGTAGTCGAATATCCCGAGGGATATGTTGGGATATTCTCATTTCTAATCTTTGGGACGTTTTGCCAACGTAGTCAGCTCCACACTGACAGACGAATTTATAAACAACAGAGTTCTTTTGAATGGTTGGCAAAACATCTTTACGAAAAGAAGAGAAAAAGGTTCGAGTTGTGTAAACTACTCGAAGCATAGTAGCTGGAAAACACCGTTGAGTAACAGAAGAAATCCTTTTAACAATATGTAGGCCATCAGGACCCAACCATGGTAATTTTAAATAAATGGGACACCGTGATGGACCAATATGTTTACCGCTATTAAATGTAGTAATTTTACGTTCAATAGTAGATTTTATTATATTAATGGGATATCCATTATTAAGAAAAATATTTATGATTTCACCAAGTTCCGTATCAAGACGGTTTGGTGAACAAATCATAAGTGCACGATGCGTAAGAGCGCTAATGAGGTTTATTTTTCTAGACTGAGGGGCAAAAGAAAACCAATTAAGATAGAGCCCTGTAAATGTAGGTTTTCTATAAACAGAGGTCTCAAACGTAGTACCAACTTTAGAAACACGAACGTCGAGGAATGGGAGAGAGTTACAGTCTTCAACCTCCATAGTAAATTGTAAAGATGGATGCAGGTTGCAAAGAAGACGAAGAAACTGTTCAGCTTCGCTCCGAGAGGGAAAGCATGCAAAAGTATCATCAACGTAACGTGTGTAGAATGCTGGCTTAGTAATTTTGGAAAATAATTCGTTTTCCAAAAATCCAACGAAAATGTTGGCTAACGAAGGACCAAGAGGGCTTCCCATTGATATCCCATCAATTTGACGGTACATAATATTGTTGAAACTAAAGGAGACTGATTTAGTAGCAAGTTCCATTAGTTCAATGAAAATTCGTTCAGGAAGTTGTGGAGATTTTAAGGGGCCACGGTACAGATAGTCAGCACAAATACCAATGGTTTCATCCAAAGGTATATTAGTAAAGAGACTATTAATGTCAAAGGAGGCCAAGAACTCGGTATTTTTAGATAAAGGCAATTTTTGTATCTTGGATACGAATTGAAAATATATATATATATATATATACACACACACACAATATTTTTATAGATATTAACACTAACTAAAGTGATTAAATAAAAATGATAAATTATTAAACTTTCCTTCAAATATATGCTAATTATTTTTCAGAGGGAGATAACTTAAATAGAACTAACTATAATAAAAGATATACAAAACTTAAGCAAGATTTCAGAAAGACAAGGTAATTTATCTCATATGTTAGCGACATTTTTAGGCATACAATTATGTAAATTGGCTTCTGGACAACAAAAGGCTATCTGGTATAATCAGTATTTTTGTGGCTTTGACGTTTCTGAATTTTCTACATGAGAATTGGTTATTCATATTATTTGGATTTATCGGACTACTGTTCTCATCTTGAGAAACATTCCAGAGTTTGACAAGATACACCTGAAAAAGGTCGGAGGTTACATCGACCGAAACGTTGTGAAATGATGAGAACAGTAGTCTGATGAATCCAAATGATATGAAAGTCTAAATCTTGTAGGGAAATATTTTCACTCAGCTTTTTTATTTGCATTATCTTGTTTTTATTAAATCGGTTTTGAAATTCATTTGAAACCAACACGAAAAAAATCTCTGCTCTTTGATTGGGTTAATCTCATTCTCAACAGGTCTTGCATATGACCATCAAATGCATTCAGTAGTAATGTCACAATTTTGGAGCTTTAGTTGCCACTATTCCCAGGTCCACTCTGACTTGGAGTGGTAGTGACTGTCAATGTGGGTTAAATATTATCTAGCGTCTTTATGTTGATCTATATACAAAAACAGAATGGTACCCATCTGAGGACGGGTAAAGCTAATTCACTCAAACAGAACAGTTTTGCATGACTTTTCTGTCTCCTTAAAAAGATTAAAATAAAGATATAATGATACTAAACCTTGTGTTCAGAATCCTTATTTTCATTTTGATCCAAATCCATTATATAATTTTGATTCGAGAAACTGTCTAAAATTTAAGGTCTAAGCTTAAAGATTCTAAAGAAGAAATTGAAATTCAGGGAATCTTGCTTAATTGGTGACTAATAACTATGAATCAAATTTAATGCAAATCTGAAATATTTGAATTTTCAAATGAATTTGTGCTTGTATTATTCCTCCTAAAACTATTTCAACTTATTCCAAAGAAACTGAAATTTAGGGCATATTTATTAATGGATGTCTAATAGTTATTGCTAAAATTTTACAAAAATCGGAGGTATCTGAATTTTCATAAACGGCTTCCACACCCTCTTTGTCTCCTTTTGCATAAAGCTAAATATAGCTCACAGTACCCACTCTTACACCTAGCAGCGATGTTCCAAATTCATAACAATTGGTTGATTAGTTTAGGAGTCTATATAGAAATATATAAACAGACATTTACCTACCTTTATATAAATAGATAAAACAAATTAGTCTACAAACCAATCCTAAACAAAACATACATTTATCATATGAATAAATCTGAAAAACTTGAAACATTAACTCTTTCACCAAAATGACTAAATTGAACATTAAATAAATCAAATAGGTTTGATATGCAATAAAACGAAACAACCCACCAAAGTGATTCATAACAATTGAACAAAGCCAAAAACTGTTTTTTGAAGTGTTATTCACATGCCACTAACGCAAAATAAAAGTTGGTGGCGGTACAGAATAATTAACAAAGCCCCTCTCCCCCTTCTCCCTCATATTGAGAATGTAGCAACTCATTCTTAACAAGAGTGAAAGATTTTAATTATTTTTGTATGTTCACTGCAAAGCACAAAATCGGTTTCATGAGGAGAATCCAGATTCCCCTTTCCTCAAAAGGGCACTCTGGATTGCATGCAAAAGTATCCTAGTTAGTCCCATCATCATCCCTTCCCTCATCAATGAGAACATCTCAACCAGTATTCTCCCCCCCCCCCATAAAGAGGAGGTAGTACCTCCTTCTGAACTCTTATTTCCTACTAAATCAAAGTTTCATAAAATAGCGCAGCAGCAGTCGAAAACATCTGGATTTTAGTCGCCACCAAAATTACTTTTCATTCTGTCAACGCTTATAAAATGCCATTCCGTTCTGTTTCTATTATGAAAAATAAAATTAAGCCAGCAGAACGGATTTTAAGAGGAATTTGTAATATTTTTATATGCTTAGAATTTAAACGTCCAAAAACGAATGTTTTTATACAAAATCTATTCGCAATACAAAACTAAATAAATCTAAATATTTACACACTAACGCGGCCTGTGCAAATTTCACAGTTGTATCTTTTTCTCTACTTATGGGTGTTTCTATCTCCACAGATTTCCATTTATGGAGGTCCTGGATATGACCTTAAACTATATCCGATGGTGAAGCCCATGCTTGCGGGCTTTGGAGAGTGTGGAGCCACCCTTGCTCCCAGGTCCACTTTGACCCAGAGTGGTAGTAACTGTTAGGGTCCCAACTATGGGTTCAATAGAAACCGACTGGAAAAAAAAACAGATACATTCTATTAAAAAACTTTTCTTCAAAATCACTGGATTCGGCATGGAATAACCTGAAAAGTGTTGATATGCCATAAAACGAAAACAACCAACCAACCATTTATGGACATTTGGTGCATATACAGATCCCATGATATTGTTGTACCATCTTTGGACAGAACAGATGCACAGTTAGGGATTAATAGGGATTAGTCACCACATTAGTTACCACATTTATTTGAGAAATCTATAAATATAAAAGCGAAAATGTTTGTATGTATGTATGTACATTCGCTTTTTGTGTATGGCCGAGAAAGACTTCTTTCCGAGAACCAATCGGTCGACTCACTTCTTCTTAAAACTTTTTATATCACATCTAAATGATAATATCTACGAGTTAACAACGAGGGTCGCCTGTCTATTTAATTTACTCGACTTTGAAATGATAAATATTCAACATTTTTCGCTTGCCGCATGTGGATTACGGTTTTTCGTATAATAAAAGCAGAACTAATTCTGACGGTATTTTTCCGGTCGGTCGCGATCGCCGGGAACATCCAAAAGCAATCAGCTTTGATTAATGTAGAGTTTCTCCTTATATCAGACAATTGCTATTCAATTTGGACAATCTCCTTGTTATGGGGAGCTGGTTTCCCCTCCCCCTCCCAACATCTTGGGAAAACAAAAAATAAAAAAAAGCGTTCCTGCAGTAAATAAAATACTACCCCGCAGTCAAATTTGACCTCATTAAGTCATTAAAACGGGCACCTGCCAATTCTAAATGTTTAATTAAATTCAAATGTGTTTTTGTTAGTATGTCGTCGTGGTCCAGTGGTTAACGTCGCACTTTTTTTTTTCACACTTTAATTTCCAACTTTGCCTCAAGGGTTCGGGTTCGATCCTTCATACTTACCTAACAAAGTTTTTTTTTTATCCCCCCCCCCCGACACAAACACCCAGGTGACCACACACACCTCCAAACACCCGGGCAATGCCACTAGTTTGGCATAAAGCACTCCTTTTAAATTAAGTTTATAACTTTTGCCCGTTTTTAACGAGCTAAAAATGTGTGTGTGTGTATATATATATATATATATATATATATATATATATATATATAAGGTTATCTGTTGTTGGCCAAGGTCCAAATTTCACTAGATTACATGGATTACAAAAATGAAATTTCAATTAAATTATTTGCTTAACATTTGTAATTTGAAAATTCAATTTGGATAGAATCAAAATGATTAGTCATCGGGTGATGTTCAAACTCAAAATCTGTCATCAAGTACAATATGGTGTTGCTAATCTATATATATAAAAGCAAAAATGTATGTATGTATGCTTTTCCTCAATGTCCACAAAAGGCTTCTTTCAGAGAAGCGCTCGCTCACTTCACAACTTAAAACTTTTTATATCATCCATAAATTGTAATATCTCACACTTAATCACGGAGCTCGCCTGTCTATTTAATTTTATTGACTTTCAAATGTTAATTATTCCACATTTCCCGCATCGGCACGCGTTACATTTGGTTTTCGGTATAAAAAAAAGCGAAACTTGACCCTAATCACAGGCCCAGAGCCTGTGAACGTTTGGTCAATGTCGACTTCGTCATATCAGACGGGGGAGCGGGTTTTTAAAAACAAACAAGCCGATTTATTGACCTCATTAAAAACTGTCCCGCACAAAATGCTGACTGCTGAATACCTATCGCCGTCACGTCAATCAAAAACGCGCACCTGGTTTTTTTTAAACACTTTACTATTTTCCAACTGTGCGTCGTCAAGGCTTTGTTTTTTTTTCACGGGCACCTGTTTTTTTTCACACATACACCTACAAACACCCGGGCAACGCCGGGTACCCTTCGCTAGTCTATATATATAAAAGCAAAAATGTATGTATGTATGTACGCTTTTCCTCGATGTCCACAAAAGGCTTCTTTCAGAGAAGTGCTCGCTCGCTTCACAACTTAAAACTTTTTATATCATCTATAAATTGTAATATCTCACACTTAACCATGGATCTCCTCTGTCTATTTAATTTTATTGACTTTCAAACGTTAATTATTCCACATTTCCCGCATCGGCACGCGTTACATTCGGTTTTCGGTATAAACAAAAAGCGAAACTCGACTCTAATCACCGGCCCAGAGCCAGTGGTCTCTAGAGAGCTAAGTAACGTTTGTTTAATGTCGACTTCGTCATATCAGACGGTAGCTTTCATATGAGACGAGACACTCCCCCTAATAAACAGGGAGCTGGTTTTCCCCGAACTTAGTTAAAAACGAACAAACCGATTTATTTATTTATTTATTTAAAAACTGTCCCGCACAAAATCGTAACTGCTGAATAGCTATCGCGGTCACATCAATCAAAAACGCGCACCTGTTTTTTTTTTTCACACTTTACTATTTTCCAACTGCGTGTCGTCAAGGCTTCGTTTTTTTTTTTTTTCACGGGCATCTGTTTTTTTTTTTTTACTATGCCTTGACGGCTTCTGGTTTTTTTCACACACACCTACAAACACCCGGGCAACGCCGGGTACCCTTTGCTAGTCTATATATATAAAAGCGAAAATGTATGTATGTATGCGTGTATGTTTGTGTGTCTGCTAAAAACTTTTGATAGACACAGCAAAAATTCACAAACTCGGTATCATATCGAAGCTCCAACCTTCGCTCAAAAAATATAAAAAAATTGGCCAAAAACGTTCATTTTTTCACCCCGAAATCGACAATTTTCGACAGGGGGGGGGTCAATAAAAACGGCCCTATCGACCGGTTCTACGCATGCGTCAGATGACGTCATGACCTGATTTACTTTAAATAGTTGAAAAACTGAACAAATTTTGTGTACGTCGCGTTAGGTCAGTTGATTAGCGCGTTGGTTCATTATCTAAACGTTTTGGGTTCGAATCGTGGTGTGAGATGTCTTCTTTTTTTTTTTTTTGATTTTTTAAATTTAAATATTGAACCAGTGTTATTTAAGCCATTTTTCATGTAACGTTCGTTTTTCTGTTTTTTTTTTTTTTACTTCGCTTATCCACCCCCGACCACACACCCCAAAACACCCGGGTACCCACCGATGTTTTAAATTTTAATATCGAAACAGGCTTATTTAAGCCAGTTTTCACGTGTTCGTTTTTCTGTTTTCATCATTCATTTGCCTTACTTTAGTTTTTTTTTGTGTTTTTTTTCCCGCTTAAGTGTTAACATTGTTTTCTTTTTTTACTTTGCTTATAACAAACAAACCTATGTCGTCGTCGTCGTAATGCTCGACGACTTCCGGCCGCGCACCTGTCAATTTGGTTCTTAAATAAATTCAAACATCTTTCACTAACTCATTCTGGCTGGACGATTTTATTTTCAAACTTCGCCTCAGGGCTTCAGGTTCGATTCCCCCCCCCCCCGAGTTCTTTTTTATTTAACACCACACACACCTACAAGCACCCGGGCAACGCCGGGTACCCCCACTAGTGAATATATAAATCAAACTGACTGGCCTCCTTCTCTTCAGATTCCAATGTCGATCAATCAACTTTAAGGCGGAAAGAACATAAAGACTCATTTGCCCTCTTTTTGACCAGTAAATATTAAAATAAAAGTTATCTTTTGTTGTGTGGTTTGAGTGGCTGTATTAGGATTTTTTGATTATGAGCAAAAGGACTCCTCAACCTACCTTTATTTATGACTAATAAAAATATTAATAAGGATTATATATAAAAACTGATAAAATATAAAAAAATATTTTATGCAAATCACTGTGACAGATTTTTTTTTTTTTTTAAGAGATGTTGCGAATTTGTCTCTGCTTTATCGTTATTTTCATGGCAAGTGCTTGACTGAGCTCCAATCTATGGTCTCCCTCTTGCCAAGCTTTCACAAGAAACACTATCAATAATTCCCCCCACTCTTTATCTGTGTCTGTCTAAATATAAACGTAGATTCCATGAAAAAAGCTTCTTTCTTAGAACTGCACGCCTGTGGAACATCTTTCGTTTTCCTGCTTTCCAGCTGACTACAATATGGTTGTCTTCAAGTCCAACATAAACAAGTTCTTGATGAGCTGTTCCACTTCAGTTAACAAATTTACCGAATGTTCATTACTAACGATTACTATATTGTCCAATTGACTACTGTACACCCTTTAACCCTTATCCCCGAGTGACCGCTGGGCCTTGATAAGTGTTGATGCATATGTAAAAAAAAAAAAAAAAAAAAAAAAAAAAAAGCTATTAATCACAAACTTATTGTGGAAAGAATTGACTTTACTCTTTATATGATATCTTTTTTTTTTTAGTATTTTAATTTTAAAGAGGCATGAGATGTTCTTCATGGCTCTGAATTTTTTTTTAATAAAAAGAATCTAAAGTATTTAAAAAAAAAAAAAAAAAAATGAAATCGGGGCTGTGGAATCAGTAGTTCAAATGCTTAACATAGATAACAACTCCTAAAGTAATTTTGAAAGCTCTGACTCCTCAGACGATGAATTTCCTCAAATCCCCCTCTCTCCACAGCATTTCTTTTTTTTTTTAAATTCTTTTGACATTATCTATCATTTTTCTTTCATATAAAATAATTATTTTAGGACTTATTATCAAAGTAGGTAATCATGTTAATTCAATATTTCTTATCTTTAATGCTCTCTTTATTTAGATTAGGGTTTATTTATTTATATATATGAGTAGCAGTGCTAGGAAAAAACGTAGATTATCAATCTTTATCCGAGTTAACCCATTCTTTTTTCTAAGGAAAAAGAAAAAAAGAAAAGAGTTTTAACTACAAGATGTTTTAATTGAAAAGGAAGCAACATTTTCATCAGGTGGCCATATTTTCATTTCAAATTTTCCATGTGGTAAATATATATTTAAAAAATTTCATTTTCACTATTTTCATAAGAATCTAAACACTTGTAAGCTTGTTTTAATGATTTCAACTCATTCTTTTCATCTTCTTCTCAACTCTTTTTACCGCTCTTCCAATTTCTACATCAACTCTATCTGTGTATGGCCACTTTAGCACCCCACCCTTCTTTGGATCTCAAACTCGCATTTTGTTTGTTTCCAAAAATTGTAAAAGATATTTAAATTATACTCTTGAATATTTTCCTAGGAAAATCGATAACTATGGTCGTAACAAGTTTGGCACATCTTTTAAACTGGACAAAAATCTTCAAAATTCACAAAATTGTACAAATGGCAAGATCTTAATCTATTTTTGTCTGAGGATTCAATTGAAATCAAAGCTCTATTCTAAGATCAAACAATTTTTTTCCAAGTGGAATTTTATTTGGAAGCCAATGACTGCATCAATTTTGTATTAGTAAGTTGGTACTTGTGCAGAATCTGCACTAGACGTAACTCACCGTCCACTCGGCTTTGCTCGGAACATGACGCAAGACGCTAATCAATGCACGGCAAAGGAGCAGACGATTTTGGGGGAAAATATTTGAGGAAAAAAATCAACGGGATCAGCTGGGAGCTTCTTGACAGTTATCTTTTCAAGTTTATGTGGAGACAGAAATTTGGTAATGATCCTTTTGTCTCCATCTTAAACCATTTATCGGAAAACTACCCGGTTGAGAAAGTTTCTTTCACATCCGCTGTTACTTTGACATCGTCTGATGCGACCGTAGAAAAGTCTTAAAGGAATATCCCAGCTGTCTTAATTTAAAAAGTCGGTTGCCCAGTCCCGCCCTACAGGGAAAAAATGTTCATGAAAAGAAAAATTTACATTTGTTACAAAAATAAAGAAAAAATGCAAAAAAAAAAAAAAAAAAAAAAGCATAAAAAGCATTAAAAAGTGCTTTCTTTAAAACCTTTGTTAAAAAAAAAAAAAAATGAAAAGCACAAGAAAATTGTTTTTCTTATAAATTTTGGTCAATTTTGTTTGACCCAAAAAGAAAAGTTGTTAAAAAAAAAATATACAACTTGTTTATTTTTTTCACTTCAAAAAAATTGTTACAAGAATAAAACAAACGTTACGTTACGGTAGATCGTTGTTTCTTTTTCTTTTTTTTTTGTTATATATATATGTATATATTTTTTTTTTCTCTCGTGATTTTATTATATTTAAATGTTTTCTTCAGAGTAGCGTTGTTAAGTTTTTTTCAGCGACGCTTGTCGAAAGCCAGCGTTCGACGTCATGTTCTGAGCAAAGCCGGGCGGCCAGTTAGTTGCATCTGGTTCAAATTCTGCACAAATACCAGTAATTTTTATAATAATCTGGTGGTGGGTCTGTATTCACGCCAGACATTTATAAACAGCAAAGACAACATTATAACTTTGGAATTATAGAGAACAAAAAAAAAACAAAGTGTTCAGGTTGGGAGGAGAAGTACAATGGTCGATTTTCATTCCCGGGCAACATCAGAGGTGCCTACTCATACAAAAATGTAACAGATTAACCATAACATAAACAAGAAATTCAGTCTTCAAGAAGCACCATGTTTCTTTTCTTTCTTTTCTTTTTCATACTCCTTAAACATATCTGATAAAATCTGAAATTGCCTTCCATCCATTTTGTTGATAGTATCTGAACACTTTGGAGATTCTGATTTATTTTTTAGCGTTCACTGAAAAGTATTAGTAGCTTTTAGAGTATATGATATTAGTTACATACTAAATTAGAAAACCAAGTGTTTAGCTCGTTCGTTAACAAATATAACCAAGCTATGTATGGAATTTGGGTGAGTGTATAAATGATCTGCATATACTTAATAGTGTGCATTTCTGAATTAAATACATTTGTCTGTGTACGTAGACACACACACACATTAGACTTTTTAGCTATTTAGTCTGTTTATCCGTTTCAGCTTTTCTCAGAAACTATTGGGCCAATCTGATTGAAATTTTGTATAGACCTTTGTTATAAGGTGCAGCGAACTAAGTATTATGGTATCCGTTCGATGCACAATTAGGGATTAAGTCATACTTAAACTAAAAAAATACGATATCTCTTTGCTAAACCCTCAACATTATAAGGGTAACTGGAGCAATGCAGAGTGTTACATTTTTTTACATCTTGTATAAGCCAATAAAAAAGGGAGCCTTTGGATCTCCCTCGGCTACAATCGATATATTTGTTTTCTTTATATATATACACACCAGAACAGAAAATTTTTTTCAAAAACGAACAGTTTTATATCATGTTTCTGTCCTCTATGAGGAAATTAAAATAAAGATATAATAATATAAAAAACTTTATGTCTAGAATCCTTATTCCAATTCTGATCAAAATCCATTGCATGATTATGATTCTATAAAATGTAATAAATTTAGCTCAAACTTTAGAAATCTTAAAAAGAAATTGAAATTCCGATAATCTTGATTAATTGGTGTGTAATGAATATGGATCAGATGCAATGCAAACCTGATAAATTTGAATTTTTAAATGGAAGGTTGCCAACATACTCCATAGAGACTTGAATTTAAGGAATATTCATTCATGGATGTCTAATACTTATTGTTAAAATTTTACAAGAATTAGAGGTATCTGAATTTTCATGAAAGACTTCCACACTCTTTTTGCCTCTTTTGCATAAAACTAAATTAAACTAAATATCGCCTATATTATGACTTTTTACACCTATCAGCTGTGTTCCAAAATTCATAATTCTTGTTCAGTTTGAAAGTTAATCCCATACACACAAATATATAAATATATACACATACCTAACACACACACACACACACACACACACACACACGGTAATCTACATATGCACCCATTATGACAAAAAAAAAAAAAAAAAAAAAGTAAAAAAAGATCTATGTACTTGCCTTCTCACAAGGTTAAATTTAGCTACAAAATAGGTTTAAAACCGGCATTGACCTTGACCAAACCTGTGATTGTTCATCATTGTGAATCCAGTCGTGGCTCAGGATTAACGCATAAACAAAAGAAGTAGATTTTAAATGTGGAGAAGAATCCAACGATTGCAAACAAAAATAACCTGCGCCATTCTGTCTGCACTCCCTCATGAAAGAGGGTGCAACAGAAATGAAGAGGTAATGCCTAGGAGTACAGCCTCCTGAAACCAAGCAGATACCACTGGTTGATCCTAGCCAAAAGGTTTTCATTATTTTTTCTCTGTCCACTAGGTTTAAGAGAAGAAAGGTTTTTTAGTGTGGCTAATTGAGCTTCCCAAAAAGGGGCACTCTGGAAAAGGTTAGCAATTACCTGCATAGTCCATTCAGCCATACCTCACGAATGAGGGCATACACTGTGCTGTCTGACTATATGCAAGTTTTCTCTTATGATAATGATATGATTGGAATCTTGTGAAGATTTTCATGAATGTTTTGTTGTGCAGACTTTAATTAAAGTGAATTGTTTCTATTTGTGGAATGTTGGCCCTTGTCCCATTTTTGTTTGGAGTTGATTATGCGGGTCTCACATCTAAAGAATTAATGAAATGAAACTCTACCTCCGATGTATAAATATATCAGTTGTTTGAAGATAGATTTTTTATTTACTTACTATCGTGTTATGAACCATAAAAAAAAATGGCGGCATACCTTTTTCATTGCATTAAAAAAAAAGAAAGAAACGATTTTTCATTCTTTCTCCATGTGACTAGTGTAAGATGGAATAAACAGTTTCTTTCTAGGAACATCTGTGGAACACATGACCACAGGACTGCTTCCTTGCAGACAACAACATGACCGTTTTCAAATCTGATGTCAACAAGTACTTGTCATAAACTGTCCCCATAACTAATCAAACTTTGTTCATTCCATTATTTTCAATCTTCTCATAATATTATTGATTATTAATTGGCAATCCTATCTCATTAATCTTTATTCTCGAGTGGTTTTTGGCCTTGATAAGTGGTGACTAATTAGTAAAAAACTTAAAACTTTGATAATTTAAGTTTTTTCGTTGTTAAAAACGAATGTTTTGTTTACGAACAATACTAATACTTCAGTTAACTACTGATACTTTCATTGACTTGAATATATATTGAATTGTCTTCTCTAATGTTACATGCAAATGGAATATATATTCATACATAGTTATTGACTGTTCTCATTACTTTCCTGCAAATTTTACAGCCAGTTTGAAAAAAAACAAAACAGAAAGACATGACAATATGAACACAATTTACCACAAGTTACACATATACATTTCTATTGAACATTTACTTTATGCAAAAATCATTGTTTGTGAACATTGTGAAACAAAACAAAACTTCCGTTTCCTTATAAATTTTGATTTCCAATTTACAACTTTTATAACTAAACAGGCCGCCCAACGCTTACAATTCTTTCATTACGATTCTCTTATATTTTTAAGTTGAACTTATGTTTGTTTGAAGTGAGATTAATGCTGTCAAAAATTTACGATAAAAACATCATATAACTTTTCATAACATATTTAATATGATGTACAAGAATTTTATTAACTACTTTAAAGGTAATCTTTATTTATCTTAATGAGTTTTCTTATTCTGTCACATACATAGGTGCTGTCTGTCTGTTTCGAAACTTCGAGGCTCATCATTAGTTATCTGTTTGCACTGTTGCAAAACTTTAGGGGCCGCAAGGTAACATTGTTTTCATTTGTGAGTGAAGTTTATTTATGTATAAAGCAGCCTAACTACGTCAAGTCCATGAAAAAATTGATGAATACGTAATCTGAGAGAAAAAAGATTTTACTATGCTCTCATTGCGAGTAAATCATGTTAAAAAATCAGTGGATGTTCCTACTGGTGACTAAAAAAGGCGGGGAGGGCTTCTCTTTTGGCAAGTTTTTTTTTTTTTTTTTTTTTTTTCCCGACACTCTTCCATTAGTAAATGAATGAAAAATCTCATTAGTAAATGAAAAAATATCTTGTCAATCTTTATATTTTTTTACAAAATAAAACAAGCAAAGTCAAATTATTTAAACAAATAAAAGGTTTATGTACTACTTTCTATTTTCTGAACTAAAGCTGTTTCAGGAACTATTTCTAAAACTAAAGTGAAATTGATCACATGGTATCAGTTCGCAAAACCTTGACAGTCTTTTTTTTTTTTGAAATATCCAAAAACAAAAACGCTATAACTACATATTATGCTAACTGACGGTTCCGCTTTCGAAAACTACAAAAGAAAACAATCATTTTACTATCTATTAAATAAATGCGGTAAGTGAATTTAATTCTTTTTTTCTTTTAGAAATTTACATTTCATTAAAATATTCTGCAAATGAAGCAATTAAACATTTCTTTTGGAACTTCTTTGCACAACAAATAAAAAAAAAATGTGAAAAATTTATGAAAGAAGGAAAAAATTTAAACTTTTTTTAAAATCCTTTGAACCCTAACTTTGCAAACTAACTAGTCACTTAGAGCCGTTCAGCTAAAGGACTGTTGGGGCTTGGTCGTGATGTGAGCATAGGTAAATTTCCAACCCCTAACAAAAAATAAAAACAAAAAGGTTGTCAGAAACAGCATTAAGGTGGAGGCGATTTCGAACGTTCAATAAATGACTTTTATTAAACAATTACCAAAAATTTACTTTTTTCTATAGAAATAAAGAGGTAAATTAAGACATTAAATAAGAATAAACATTAAAGGACGATAAGTATATAATTATATAATAAAAATAAATATAGAAATAAACCAATTTATTTAGATTTAAAAAAATAACATTATTATTGTTAAGATATTTTTTAAAAAGTCAAATAAATAAATAGGCATAAGTTGAGACGATTGAATATAAAAGGCTAAAAATTTAATCAAAGATTTACTTATTTTTAAATTTCACTTAGAAATAAGAATATTCTAGGAAGTGGAATAAAAATCAATTAGCGATTGTTGCTGCAAAAAAAAAAGTGTTAAATTTTAGAGTTATCGAAGATAAAGAGAAAATGAAACAAAAAAAAATGACCATCAAAAGATAAACAAAACATGTTATTCCACTTGAAATTTGATGTTATTGTATTTTTGTTGAATTAATTATGACTTACTTTTTCTTTATACTTTTTAATATATAAAATAACTCTTGAAATTGATTATTATTAATTTCATGGTGCATGTTTAATTCATGGTTAAAGTATTTGTTTTGACTTATCTTCAATGAAAGAAATCAAATCGTTTTCGAAATTCCCTTAATTGTATTTCCATTTTTCCGCTACACAAAAAGTTTTGATTATATAATGGTATATTTCAAAACGATTCCACAGGAATCGGAATCGTACTTAGTATCGGAATCGTTAATGAACATTTTCCTGGAATCAGAAGCGGAATTAGAAAAAATTGTAGTCTACATTGCACTGCAGAGAAATTATTGTTGATTTTATAAAATTATTTTTATATATAATGACTTGAATTAAAGTTTAAAATGCAAAAGCCAAGTATCATTCTTCAATTGTGCTTTAAACAGAAGCACCTCTGTCATATCAAAGAACCTACTGCTGATTTTATGGTAGGCCTTTTGGCTTGTGTAGTAATAAAACTTCTCAAACGCATTTATGATGTTAGGCTGTGTAAGGTGTTAACTTTGGTCAAAATCGCCTGTTCCTTCTTTCATCGGATTATTTCGCTTACTGATTATCAATACTTATTGAAGACATTTCGATAAAAAAAACCCAAGAACACCGCCAAGCACATGAAGTACCTTTGTGAAGTTTCATAAAAATCGGCCCAGCCATTTTTTAGTCTATAGGGAACGAAAGAACACACACACACACACACACACACACACACACACACACACACACACACACACACACACACACACACACACACACACACACACACAGAGTTCCTTTTATATAATAGAGATTAAACTCTAACAAATTAAATAATAAATAAATCTAACTTTTTTATTCTTTAAAAACTTTAAATTTGACATGTAAGTATTGCTTAAAATAAGGTATAATCCCATATGTCTTTTATGTAAATTTATTTTTCTGCAAAGCATTTAAGTTCTTGCAAGTTCTGTACCAGCCACAAGGACATTTTTACTTCAAGCAAGGCATATTGCCACTTGGATGTGAGGGGCTACTAATTGGGATCATGTTGTGGGAAATTAAGTGACATGATGTTTAACATTACATTTAAACTTCTGCATGTTAGTTAAGTAAGGGAAGCAGGAAATAGGAAAGGAATTCCAAAGTCTAGTTATCTGAGGGAAGGAATTATTTGAGTAGAAGGCATTTATGAACCTCAATAGTGAAGGAGTGGAATTTTGTTGCTTGTCGGGTTAGTCGGGAGTATGTATGCCCAGAGTATAAATGCTGTGAGTTCATCAGAGTACATTCCATGAAAATACTTGTAAAGCAGATACAGGGATGCAACATTGCAGCGATGGGACAGAGGTTGGAGCTTGGTTGATAGATTTGAGACTCTTGTTTTATACCTTGTCTAAAACGTTTTTATTTTTGTCTGTTTTCATCCCTGATTAATTGACTTCTAGTGTTTGTACATTCACTGAATATGAACAGCTATTGACATCAATATTAGTGCTATATGAATCAGATGGAATGGGGAGGGGGGGCTGATGTTGAATTAGACATACTAGTCCGAGTTTTGCTTTCTTCGTACCTATCCCCCCTTTCCGTTCTGAATCAGATCCTGCTTATGACAAAAGAATATCCTAATGAAACTTGTTCAAATTAATTTACTTTTAATTTGTTTATACACACTCCCCCCCCCATGTAAACTATATGGAAACATTCAGAAGTTGATATAAAACAATTTTTAGTTTCATGCTTTCTCGCCAGAATCAAGGTAAAGTACTTAGTTGGAGGAAGGAGAGGAATTCTCCTGTGTTGAACAAATTTTATTTTTATCCCAATACAGTAATCCTTTTGGAAGTGGGGTCTGCATTTTTCTTCAATTGAAAAAACGATATTGTGTCGAATTTTGTTATGAGGAGGCCAGTACATAGAGGCATTGAAAAAAACGGGGAAAAATATGTAAATAGTTGTGAAATGTTTTGACTCAAGTGAAACTCTTGGCCATTTTTTATAATAGACAACAAAATGAAAAAGTGGTCCAAAAACAAGTATATAACAAATAAATAAAGGCAAGATAAGTTACTCTTCTACCTAATTGGATAAGGTTTTAGTGTTTTAACTTATTTTAAAGCGTTTATTCATTTTGAAAAATAATAGAGTTTAGTGTTATGAAATATCAAGAAACAAAATGGCAGACATGAGGGGATCATATCTTTAGAATTTGGATAATCGCTCAAAAATAGAAAATCAAACAAAATACTGGTAGAAACCCACCTAATAAATATCATGATAATAGTTATTTGCTTTTCTTTCATTTTCTCTTCTGGCCGTATCATCATCTCTGATATTGTTGGCTACTGAAGGTTCACAAGTCTATAAAAAAATATAACTTAAAAGGAGCAAAAGAAAACAGTTTCTGTAAATACCAGCTGCACCCTGTGCGTGCGACACAGTCGACCTCTACACATTAAAATCTATGTTAAATCCGAAGCCAAATTTGTCAGTTGCTGTCAGCTCATCTCGATCTCTCAAGGCTTTTCCAACCTGGCCCAAGCCACGATCTGCTTTCGACTGTATCAAACTTGCAACTGTTATCAACCAGACAGTCTCACAAAACTCATTCTTAAAACTCTAAAAATATATCCAGGTTTTTTGTTCTCATCATCTGCCACACCTTGATTACAACCCCACCTTAGCTCTCTTTTGTCTACACCCGGTGAACAGCTTCCTCTCCATTGTTCTGCTGATAAACCCATTTCCTATACCTTTGTTTTGTGATAAACTTATTTCATCTTGTCTTTTGTCATATTTCCTTTTCTTTCTCTTTTTTACGATATTGTGTCTTAGGGGAGGGGCGCCATCAATATTATCACAGATACAGTAAACAGTTAATATTTGTTAAGTATTGTTTCTACTTACTTGCCTTCACCAGAGCAGAGTTAGACACAAGATTGGTTTTTAATGCAAAGAAAATCCAGTTCCCCAAAAAGGCATACTCTGGATTGAAAAAAAAAAAAAGTTTACTTCAATCTACACAGACATGACAGAAAAGAATAGAATATTTTTCCTAAGATTAATATATGCTTATTTATATTTAGATAAGAAAGTGCTGAAATAACTTAGAGTATCTCATTAAAATTGCATCCGATAACATTAAAGCATACCACAGAACAAAAGGGACATCAAACCTATTAGAATTTTTGTGAGGACAAATCATAGGTCAACATGAAGATGGTCTTAGTCAGCGCAAAATAGCAGGAAATCTTTCAATACTCTTTTTTACTGTTAATAGAGTGATCATACAATTCACAAATGAGGACAAATAGTGCACAAACCCTCATCCAGGTCGCCCCAGGTTCTCTGAAAGAACCTTGTGTCTTGTGAAAAGAAATGTTGAAGAGGATCCTCGGTGCAAAGCCTCTGTCATTGCAGCAAAAGCTGGTGTCGGTCCCTGAACAGCTGTCAGGTATCCTCACAAGCTGGGCTACAATGGTAGAGCTGTGAGAAGGAACCCTCTACTTTATCCTGCCAATATCAAGCACAGAAAAGATTGGGCTCGTGAGATGATGGAGAGAGCTATGACCTTTTTGGACAAATGTCATTTTCTCTGATGAGACATGATTTGAATTATTTCCCAACAGTGGAAGAGTATGAGTATGGAGGCTCCCTCAACTAGAGTTTGACTTAAAAAAACTGCAGCCAACACGGAAACATGGGGATTTCTCGGTTATGGTCTGGAGTGCAATTTGGAGTGATGGTTGCTCAGATCTAGTGGAGTGTGAAGGAAACATCAATTCTGTTAAATATGTTTCAGTATTACATGAAGGACTCTTACCAATATTCTCAAGTGGTAAAATGAATCAAGTTAACAACCTATTTATGGAAGACAGAGCTCCTTGTCACATTGCTAGGGTTTCATAACATTGAGCCAAAATAGGATTAATAAACTTTCATGGCCAAGTCAGTTCCCAGATATAAACCCAATTGAAAACCTTCCAAGCATATTAGATCGGAACCTTTGCAAAAAGAAAAGGAAGCCATCTTCTAAGCCTGAACTTTTAGCATTATTGCATCAGATATGGCAAGAAATTCCTCAAGATGATATTCGTCAACTGATCAATGCCATGTTTAGAAAGTTCCTAGCATTAAAAACAGCAAAGGAAATGTTAGCCAAGTATTAGTTATAAATTTGTGACCATTTATTTTTAATTTTGTTCTATAAATTATGTGCTAATTCAAATAAACTGTTTGTATGGGTGTCTATTCTTTTCTGTCATGTCTATTTCGATAAACTTCTCTTTCAATGATAAAGAAGAGAAATCTGAAGTGTAGTATAAAAACATATACTACACTTTGCTTCAAAAATATTGTTTTTACTCAAGAAAATGATATAAATCATTATTTTAATACAAAATAAATTGTTTGGGTTTAATGTTTGGGAGGGAGGAGAAAAACATTTCACTGTAAATAATTTCCGACTATACATTAGGATATTACCTAATATTTTTCAAACTTATTAAAAACTAGCATGGCTACCTGGCGTTGCTGGGGATAAAATAACCTATTTCTGTTAAAACTTTCATCTACCTCTCTCTATCCATCTCTGTATCTTTCTCTCCCGAAGTCCGTTTTTCTCCTCTGCCCAGATACACGCACACACACAACTCTCTTTTATATAACAGATTCATTGAGTAAAGAGTTGGTATTTTATTTCCAAATTATCATATAACACGGAACAGTTGACCCCTAGAGAATGATTTTTCTAAATTTTAGATATTATCCAGAACAATGCTAATGAGAAACATACTAACTGGGTATTTGTTTTATAGCTTTTTAATTTTAGTTGGATATACAAACGCACATACACATAGACAACTGCCCTTTATGTAATAGATGTCAGAGAATGAAAATAAATCTTACAAATCTGTATAATTATAAAACTGTGGGCCGTCCGGGTGTCCTTGCTTGCTTGCTTGACACTTGTATATTAAAAATATGGTTTTATATATATGTACTAGCATGGGTGGCTGGCGTTGCCCGGGTGTTTGGATGTGTGTGTTGAGCAAAAAAACCCAAAAAAGTGGTGGTAGGAAGGCAGGCTCGAACCTGTACCGCGAAGGAGGAAAAAAATGGGAAAAAAGTGACGTCTTTGCTGTCACGACCACCGCCAAACCAGAATTGACGTAGGG
This sequence comes from Euprymna scolopes, assembly GCF_053919585.1. Classification (NCBI taxonomy): domain Eukaryota; kingdom Metazoa; phylum Mollusca; class Cephalopoda; order Sepiida; family Sepiolidae; genus Euprymna; species Euprymna scolopes. The sequence goes on along the minus strand of NC_136495.1, from coordinate 47,820,223 downwards.
TTAAATTAAGGCTAGACAATCGAAAAGAGGGGATGACTTTCAAAAATATCGGTGAAAAAAGCGACCCCTCCTTTTAGAAAAGTGCCCAGTTGAGGGTGAAGAAATTAATGTTTTTAGCCAATTTTTCGGTATTTGTCGTCGGAAGGGTCGAGCTTCAAAACGATACTGATCTTGTGAAACTCCGTCGCCTCTGCCGAAAGTTTTAGGCAGACATGCAAACATACATACATAGATTTATATATTTGTAGCTCAAATTTTCGATCCAAACCGATTAAAAAGCTTGCCCTATCTCTGAATATACTTTATGTAAAATTTCAAATGTTTAGACCAGAAATTATTTGAGTAATTTGGTAGAGACTGCAGAGGTCAATTTTTTTTTTAAATTTGATCCTATTATGACCCCTTAACATTTATTGTTTTAGGTTCAAATCAAGTTATTAAGTTAGATCCATATCCAAGGAATCTATATCTAAAATTTCAAGTGTTTAGACCCAAAATTGGCAGAGAAGTTTGGTAGAGTTCTCAAAGGTCAAATCATTGAAAATTGACTACTTAGCAGTCAGATTTCTGTCCGAAAACGGATTACAAAGATTTTTCCAAATCTCAGTACCCTGTATATCAAATTTGGAGCCTGTAGACTGACAATTGACAGAGATACTGTGTAGGGAAATTTACACAGATAGACAGACACTTTCATTTATATATATAATATATATATATATATGTATATACATCTTACCTTTTACATATATCTCCATATTTATCTGCTATTTCCTTTATCCTCTTTCCTATATATATATATATATATATATATATATATATATATATATATATATATTTACCCTTTTTTCTGTTCTTCCCTTTTTCTGTTCTTTTTTTTTTTCTTTTTAAATGATCCCCATAAATTTTGGTTTTGGTTTCGATTCTAGTTGATGGTATTCAAATAATTTTTTTTTTTACTTTTGAAAGCATTACTATATATTGGGTACAATATAATATGAAATAATCAATAGAGAATTGACTCTATGATAATTTATACGAAATCTGCATGTATTAAAATATATTTAAGCATATTTTGTGACCGAGCAACTAGTATTTTTTTTTAAATTCCTAGTCAATTTTGTTTGAAATAATATTTTGAAAGGCACCTTTGTATTTTTCCCTTGCGTCTTTTGTTTTATGTTAAATCTAATATTTTAACAACTTCATAAAAACATGCGAGTTGGATTGTTTCAAGAATTGTTGAAGTATTTAAAAACTGCGATTTGGTGGTGGGGGTGGGCGCTGTTAAAGTTCAGTTTGAAATAGCATTTTATTCACAAAACATCTTAAAAATGAACCTGTTAATTTAAAGTGAACTAGGTGGGAGATGTAATTGATATCCAAAAGCTTTGATGACAAATTATAGTCAGTGTTCTTACAAATTGTCTTTATGTATATACTTACTATACTTGTGTGCTATTTATTACATGTTAATTGAAGCAGAACGTAATTACAGTCTTAAACCTGCAGAGCGTATCTCCCCCCCCCCCGCTTCTTAATCATATGACTTTAGATATACTGATACAAACGAAACGAATGGTGACTTTTAATCGTCACCATAGTTACGAACAGAATCAGTCAAATTCTTTACATTAATTTTTCATCTATGTACAACATTTTTCAGCAATTTTCATTTCATTTATTACGAATTCCATTATTATTAATGCAAATAGACAATAATAACAACACATTCGTGAGTTCGTAATAATAATAATAAGACATTCATGAAATACAATGTACATTCTGGGTTCGGTACACCTCGCTGAAATAAAAATATGGGGAGATTCTTTCCAAACCAGAAATGTATAATAGATGACAAACAGCGTATGAAAATAACAGAAAACACGACACGCAATGGTAATATTTTCGAAATTAAATTATTAAATCATTTCTTTCTGATAGGTTCATAAGAGTAGTAGTTGAGGGGCAAAAATCAGAAGCTCACAGTATTAATGCCGGTGTCCCTCAGGGATCCATCCTGGGCCCAACTCTTTTCCTGATCTACATTAATGATCTTCCAAATCATATCCTTACATCATTTGTAGACATTTATGCTGACGACACTACCATTTATGGTACCACATCTAAGACAGTAAACGAGCAAGTTCTCTCCAATTCTCTCTCCTCTGATCTTGAGCACGTAGTACAATGGGGAAAGGAGTAGCTGGTTACTTTTAATGCATCTAAAACCAAGCTTCTCTCTTTACATCATCAACATTCTAATCCACATTTGTCATCAATTGAAATGAATGTCTCTCGTCTTCAGGAGGCCTCAAGTTTTGACAAGCTTCTGGGCTTGACCATTACTCCTGATCTTAAATGGAACACGTATATCAAATCTGTTGCCAAGGCCGCTGGAAAAATGGTGGGATCTTTCTATCGATCCAGTAGATATCTCACTGCTGATGCTATTCTCTATCTATATAAGAGCCAGGTACGTCCAAGGATGGAATACTGTTGCCACATCTGGGCAGGAGCTGCTAGAAAGGACTTGTCCTGCCTTGATAGAGTTCAAAATAGACTTCGTAGCCTCGTAGGAGATGTCCTTTTCTCCTCCTTGCAACCTCTATCTCGCAGAAGAGATGTTGCGAGTTTGTCTCTGATGTATCGTTATTTTCATGGAAAGTGTTCAACTGAGCTTCAATCTATGGTCCCCCCTCGCCAAACTTTCACAAGAAACACTCGTCTAGCTGTAAACACTATCAATAATTTCCCCCACTCTTTATCTGTGCCTAAACCTAAACGTAGATTCCATGAACAAAGCTTCTTTCTTAGAACTGCACGCCTGTGGAATTGTCTTCCGTTTTCCTGCTTTCCGGCTGACTACAATATGGTTTTGTTCAAGTCTAAAGTAAATAAGTTCTTGATGAGCCGTTCCATATAAGTTATTAAATTTACCAAATTTTCATTACTAATGATTACTATATTGACCAACTTCTACTGTACATTCTTTAACCCTTATCCTTGAGTGGCCTCTGGGCCTTGATAATGTGGTGATGCCTTTGTAAAAAAAAAAAAAAAAAAAAAAATTAAATTTCATTATAAAACAATGAACTAACTATGGTAGGAGAGGAATAATATAAATAAGTGAAAATAAAAAAAAAGAACAAATTATGAAGATGGGGAGGGGTATTTTGTCTACTATTCGAAGATGCCAACGAGAAATATATCAAAACAAAAAGTGTATCTTGAATGCAAACAAATGATGGCAAAATGAATTCAATGTCTTAATATACGAGAGAGTGAAATATTCATGGAGATGACTTACTGAGTTTATTCCTTTTTTTTTTTTTTTTTAATCTTTTCTTTCTTTTTGTTCCAAGCCGTTGGTCAAAATGTGTTTAATATCCATCCCTCTGGATTAAGATGCATGTGTGTAAAGTTTGCTGTTTACCGCCGTCAACGTCGCATCCTTTCGCCGTTTTGACCCCCCCCCTCCCCCAGCTACACCACCTCTCCACACCTAGGCAATGCCAGGTACTCCCGCTAGTCTATATATAAAGGAAATTATGGGTATACTAGACGTTTTGGCCTATTAAAAATGGGCAAAAGTTATAGTAAGTTGACTTTGCCTTATGCCAAATTGATTGTTGAATATGGTCAAATTTGTGTTCATCTTTGCATCAAATGCTAATCCCTATCTGTGAATCAAACCGATAATATAATACTTAGTACGCTGCACCTTATCATAACAAACGTCCGTTACAAAGTTTCAGCCAGATCAGCTCAGTAATTTCAGAGTAAAATTCTAGAGTAAACTAACACACCGCGTAACGTTGCCCGGTCATAAAATATGCAAAAATGATAGTTTAATTTATGCATATTTTGTATTTATTATTATAGATTATATTGTACCCAATATATAGTAGTGATTTCAAAAGTTAGAAATATATATAACTTGAGTGCGATCAGCTAGAATCGAAAATAAAACATACAGCTCTTCAGCGTTATTTGTTACTATCTGAGCCTAAATCCAGATACATATCATTAAAAATGATGTTGTTAAACGTATAAATGTATATTTATGCATACATACTTACACATCATGTCGAACTACACCTGCCAAGTCAATTTTTTTTCAGTACCCCTTAGCAGCTATTTTTCCAACTTTGTAGTTAAAAACATAAAAACAAATTCACACAAAATATTTTTGGACTTCATTTGAACATGAAAAGTTTGCGAGAAATGACGTCATCACGTTAAAATTTGAGACGGTAACACCATCACAAGCAAATTCAGAGTTTTAGTATATTAAGAGTGGTATTGTAGTGACGAATCTTTAACTGAGCATCAAATGGATATAACAATACTTAGGTCGCTGCACCTTATCATAGCAAAGTTCATACAAAATTTCAGCCACATCGAAACAAAGTCGAATGGACTGATAGACAGACAAAGACAAATATAATATAGATATTTAAAAAAAAAATATTCCAAACAATTCAAGATTAAAGTAAAAAAATTCTTGCATTGAACAGACTTTTTTTTTTAATGATTTAAATATTTCAAACTCATCAATCATATCTTTCATTTACGAATTCACAGTTCACACAGACCATCAAACATATAACATAAAAAAAACGACATAAAATTAAAGTAAATATTATAATTTTAAATTCTCTTATTTCCCACGTTAATGGTGACCTATGGGTTGAATACCAGATTGTAGAATTGAAGGTAACTTTGCAACTTTAATCAGAAATAATTATCATTTCCTAGATTGAAGATTGAATTAGCATGAAACACTGGTAGATAAAACTAAATATTTAAAATTAATCTATATTATAGGTTAATCTGCATCAAATCACTGCAAACCTCGGGATTCTTATTTTCACTGTTTTTCCAATTAATCGGTGATAGAAAATAATAAATATTATCCTACCTAAGTCAATCAGGACCCTCTGGAAACAGTCTTTATTATTAATGATAAAGGTGTCTATTTATTTCTTTTGTGTAAGAGTGTTCTTGGACCAAGTTTATTAGAATGATGCTTCCACTGTTGACCTGGAGATGTGAGATCTCTGATAAGAGATCACCACAGAAACATGTATGCACATATGTAGCTAATAATGATTTTTATAAATAGACGTGTGTGTATATATATATATATATATATATATATATATATATTTAATTTATTTATATATATATATATATATATATATATATATATATATATAAATAAATTAAATAACTAGTGGGACCTGTCAAAATTCAACAGGGAACTTATTCATATGTAATATATTGGTGTTGGCATTCTGTAGATATCCAGTGTAAATGGAGACTCTTTGATATTATTGTAACTATTTTGTTCAAACTGCAAAAATATTTATCAAAGCTAGCAAGGATGTATAGCGTAGGCAGGTTATGCTTAAATATGATATTTTAATTCTTGCCGATTTTGTATATATAATTATAGAGTTAATGTTCTATCGATTTTTATATATTATAAAGTTGCGATTTAAAAAATAAAAAATATATCTATATGACTTGGGTTCATCAGCTTGAATCAAAACCGAATCCCAAACTTATGAATATATATGGGACATTCCATGCCAAATCATCACCCCACTCAGATTTTTTTTTTATCCTTTTGACCCCTGTAAGATATACATAAGTTATGATGAACCGCCAAATTTCAGATCCAGAAATCAGTGGGAACCCTGTTTTTGAGCCCAGCCAAAATAAAGCCAAGAGGCCGAAAAAGGACTGTCACAACATGTTGTGACTGGACTACCCATTGTTATAAAATTGTAAATTGTTTAAAAGTATTTAGTTTCTGGCCTAGAAAATTGCACCTTGCATCTTACAGGAGTCAAAAGGATAAAAAAAATTCTGGGGGTGGTGGTGAAATTTTGATCTTTTATTGGATGATTTATCATGGAATGTCCCATATATATATATATATATATATATATATATATATAACTACTTGGTTTACTCACATAAAATTAATATACGAAAGTATAAATTTATGCGTAAACTTTAAGTATTTACTTCAAAAGTGCTCAATACGTAGGTAGAGCTAGTTAGTAAGTTATAAAATATATATGGCGATTAAGCTACACTGAATATTCCGCGTTTCATCCACTCTAGGACTTTTCAAGTGGATGAAACGCAGAATATTCAGTGTACCTTAATCGCCATATATATTTTATAACTTATATATATTAGTTCTTTCAGCTGTAATCTAAACAGAAACCAGAACTTATGAAGTATTCTTGATAAAATTATTTATAAAAAAATAGATTACTAAGGGGCCATCAGCTAAAATCTAAACCAAAACCAAGACTTATGAAGAGTTCTTGATAAAATTATTTTTAAAAAATTAATTATTGGGAGTGCCATTAGCTATAATCGAAACCAAAACTTATGAGGAATTCTTGGTAAAATTATTTATAAAAAAAAATAGATGACTTAATTGCCATCATAATCAAAACCGGAACCAAAATTATGAATTCTTAGTAAAATTATTTATAAAAAAATTAAATGACTTGAGTGCCATCAGCTATAATCAAAACCAAAACCAAAACTTATAAAGAATTCTTAGTAAAAATATTTATTAGAAGAAATGGAAGTACATAACAATTAAATGACACGGATGTAAGCGTGACACAGAAAATAACACACGCTATCGTAATAATATATAGATTCTTCATTTTTACCTACAGACACTAGTGTTTCATGCTAACATAATCACTAGTGTAGGGTAGCAATTGCTGTCGGCCATAATATCCGAACCCATATACAGGGTGTCCCAAAAAGATGTATACACACTTTAAATAATTTTAAACCGGATGTGTGTTTTTTCTTTGCAGATTAAACTCATTGTAAACATCATTAATGATGGTAGTCAGGCTAACCTTTGAAGAAAAAAAAAAAAAATTCATTCTAAAATGCTACTGGAAGCATGAAAACTCTGTTGAAGTGCAAAGACAGTTTAGGAGTGTGTATACATCTTTTTGGGACACCCTATATATATATATATATATATATATATATTCTAGGTTGAAAAATATTCAAAAGATAAGAATCATTGAATTTCAACAAGGGTCATTGAAAGTGCTCGATCAAAGAGAGCAAATTCATACTTTTCATTTTTTTTATGTAAATAAAGTCATATCTTGCTATGATGTGCTGACCATTTAGATAATTATTGATCTCATCAAGCAAGAAAAAAGTTTTTAATTTAATTTTTCTTGCCTGATGAGATCAATAATGATTTAAACGGTCTGCACATCATAGCAAGATATGACTATATTTACATAAAGAAAATTAAAAAAAAAAAAAAATATATATATATGTATATACTATAAAGCTGAATGTCTGTGAGTGTGTGTGTCTGTGTGTGTGTCTGGTCACGAATAGGCTCCTATATGGTTGACTATTTTAAAAAATTGATTACATATAATGATAGATGTATCGAGACACAGGAATGGGTATGTTTGATCTGGCAGAACGGTGGTTCATTAAAATTTTGTTCGCGCCTGGTCCACAAAGTATGGAAATAAAAAATTTAAAAATTAAAAAAGAAAATTTTACAAGTGTTTTTGATATAGATGTACATAAGAATACTTTGATAAGTATGTTTCAACTTAAATAGGGATTGTATAATAAAATTGTGGGGCCTGCGTTCGCGCCTGGCCTCCATAAAATGGAAATAGGCACAAACTTTAATAAAGACTTTTCATATCTATCTGCATAAGTATACTTTGATAAATATGTTTCAGTTTGAAGAAATATGGTATAATAAAATTATGAGGTGTTCGTTCGCACCTGACCTCCATAGAATGGAAATATGTCACAAAGTTTAACAAGGTTTTTTAATATAGATCTACAGAATACTGTGATAAGTGTTTCAGTGTGAACAGGTATGGTACAATAAATTATGGGGTTTATCTGTTTTATTTTTACTTTCATCATATTTTGCTTTGGTTTTGATACCCCCAAATTCAACCCAAATTTACAACCCTTCCTTTTCATAACCCATCATACTTTCATAAATCAGAGTCCATTTTCTGTAGGCTGTTTTTGAACCCAGTCAACAACGGGTACTTTTGCTAGTATATATATATGAATGTGTGTAAAATAAATTAGTCATGCTTTTTCAAGGTTTAATAACAGTATTAACATTACACAGTATTTGTTATTCCCACCCATCCTTGTAGGAAAGACGGGAAAGAGATCTTTGAAATATTTTTGCTCTATTTCACACACAAAATCACAAGTCTAAACTACTCTTGTCCTTTAACCACATCGTTTTTTTTTTTTTAATCACTTCTGGAAAGTAACCGCTATAAATAAAATCATTAATTATAGCAACGCCAATTTAATTAAAAAAATAAGTTTTAAATTATTTTGTAACCCACAATTTTGTTAAACCAAGTACAAAATCGATTTATGGATTGAGCTATGAATATTTGATATTTTGTGGATGCTGAACCTGGTGTGGGACTTGTCAGTGTGCCATGTTTGTTCTCTTTGAAATTTTTTTTTTTTTGTATGCCATCAGGAATTTTATTTTCATTCACAATTTCTTTCGCTTATTTGTGGTGAAAAATGGCATAAAATATCGAACACTAATGTAAAATAAATGATAAAAAGTCAGATCTCAATCATAAAACAGTCATCCAAAAAATTGCAAAGTAAAATTAGAAAGTTACAATTTCCTAATGTATGCTTACTTATTACTTTCGGTGTTATTCTCAAGTAATTTATATTCACTTAGGATTATGTTTTAGTAAAAAAAAAAAAATAGATATTAAATAATAATAGGATTAAAACTAGTCATATTTGAAATTTTGCAGAAATTTCAGAAAAAGAAAAATAAGAAATCATTAATAAAGCTTTGCGCGAGCCTTTCCTAGTCTCACACAAAAACATGCGTTCACATCTCAAGCTATATTACTTGTCATATACATACGCGCACACAAACATGTGCCCACGTCCACACACGCACATATATTCACGTTCGCGTACATACACTCACATTCACGTGTATACACACACACACGCTAACGTATGCACATACACGCACGCATGGACAACGTCACTTCCCCTTTCAAAGGAAATCCACACATGCGCAAAAGACCACCGGAAACACCTATAAAAGAAAGAGCAATAAGTGGCTTCTTCCTTTCAGACCAGCTTCCTAGCTGGGCGGTCTACAGACCGACAGCATGCCTTTTCGGCATGCGCGCACACGCGCGTACCTCACACCACTTGCTACTATGTGGGACAAAAAGCCAACAGACCATACATACACTTTATACGCTTTCTTTCTCCATGAATTGGATTGACATTCTCACTCTATCTCCCCTTTGGCTTTGGTCCATCAACACAGACATGTGCGCGCCTCTCTACTGAGCTTAACCCTCTCTTTCTACAGGCCGGCTTGCCACTTAGCGTTTCTCTTTTGCGTTCCCCTTTCCTTCCAAGCGCGTAGTTGTCAACGGCCGAATGAACACGTGTACACCCAAGACTTTCATTTCTCAACAGAAAATAAACGACATGTTTATTTTATTCCAGCATTTGAGTTCTTTGTTTCCTTCATTCAATTCGTTTAATTATTTTTTCTTGTAGCGAGCCTGGGTATTTATATCCTGGTCCGCAACAGCTTCAGTGAAAAAAAAGCAAGTAAGGAACGATAACTCCTGACAAAACGTTAGCTGATTTTTTTTTTTTTTTTTTTTTTTTTCAATGTGCTATTTAGGTCAAAGTTTGCAAATCCTTACATTATTTTATATATTAGATGTTCAGAGTAATGGTTAGGCTTTATTTGATTAAATATTGCATACAAATTATCATGAGTAAAAAAAAAAAAAAAAAAAAAAAAAAAAAATAGGTTCATAACTTTTGAAAATTTTATGGCTGTTTGAAAGTGTATAATACATTTGGAAATTATACATTAGAAATTTAGTTAGCATTTAAAAAAAAACATTTTTTTAAGGAAAATACAATAATATTCATGATTTTCAGATTTTAATGACATTTTTTTTATAGATGTAAAACACAACATGCACTGTTTTCCTTAATTTTTTTTTTTTTTTTTTTTTTTTTTTTAAAGATTTCTAACATTTTTTCTAGCAGAGAAACACAAATTTCATTCCTAAACAACGATGTTCTTTCTATGTAAAAAAAATTCTAACGATTTCAGATTTTTCAGAAAAATAAGTCAAACCTTAAAATATCATTTTTTTTTTTTTTGTTGTTGCAAGGAGTTACAAACTTGGGATGAATTATTCCTAAAAGTAATTTTAGAATGTTAGACCAGCATTTTGCCAGAAATTGACTAAGGGTTTAAAATTTTTTTGATAAAATCTAATATCAATACCTATGAAAGAGGCAAATTTCAAGGAAAAATATCAACTCTAGAATCTTTGTCGAATTCAGGAATCTGTATGGAATTTTGAATGGAATCTTTTATGGGTAGCTTGCTCTCATTTCCTCAGCTATGACCGTGTAGAAGTCTTAAGTAATTGGTAATTGTATTCTTAGTATCACCCGCACTGAAGCTGAGTGAGAGCATCCCCATAGATTAAACAAAGGGTTCCATTCGAAATTTTGTACAGATTCCTAAATTTCACAAGATATACATGGAGAAGGTTGGAAGTTAAATTAGTCCAAATAATCCAAATGGTACAAATTTAATTTTTCGCTAAAGAGGGGGAGGGTTGAAAGTAATGTGAACTCATCATCTCCCAAAGGTTTCCCAAAACTTAACAACCTTTATATAGCGCTCATCATTTGCAACATCTCTTCATCTGCCCCAAACTTCTTAACAGCCTTTATTACATTTATATCTGCCCAAAATCACTTAACGAACTATATATCGCTCAGTATTGATCATAACTGACCATTCTTTCTCATTTTCAAACCAGTAATAATTATATATGATCCTTTGTTTTGATATTGTAACCATACTGTTCACTTAATGGAGTGTAGTGACCTTTGTAGACAATCTTCTGATGGGGCAACTCAAATAACTTGTTAGAATAGCTGTGGGGATACTTTAGTGGTCGTTTCATCAGTAGGAGGTGTAATCTTGAATGGGCTTCACAAATTTGAATCATATGATTGAACAGTGATAAAACACTGTTGGAGATTCATGATTTAAACTTGATGGAAAATTTGTGCATAGAATAAAGTTGATTTATAGTAAATATGGTTGGATTGCAGAAAAGGTTATGACTATTATTAACTATACCATAGGTTGTATTTGTTGACAGGGGGTGAGGGCTTACCTAAAATGTTTTCAAAGCAAACATTCCCTGTGAACCATTTGTATTCAATGAATCTATGCGTTTCTAGCATATAATTTTTTGTTTTTTTACCGAGGAGTCACCACTTATCAAGGCCTGGAGGCCACTCATGGATAAGGGTTAATGGGTATACAGTAGTCGATGGGATAATATTATAGTAATTGTTAGTAATGGAAATTTGGTAAATTGGATTACTTAAGGGGACCGTTCTTCAAGAATTTGTTTACATTGAACTTGAAGACGACCAAATTGTAGTCAGCTGGAAAGCAGGTGGACAGAAGAGAGTTCCACAGGTCTGCAGTTCTAAGAAAGAAGCTTTGTTCATGGAATCTATGTTTAGGTTTAGGTGCAGATAAAGAGTGTGAGAGATTATTGATAGTGATTTCAGCTAGGCATGTGTTTTTCGTTAAAGTTTGACAAGGCGGGGGAGGGGGATCATAGATTGGAACTCGGACGGATCGGAACTTGCCATGAAAATAATGATGAAGAAGAGACAGGCTCGCAACATCTCTTCCGTGGGAAAGAGGTTGCATGGAAGAGAAAAGGGTATCCCCCACTAGGCTACAAAGTCTATTTTGAACTCTGTCAAGGCAGGATAAGGTATTTCTAGCAACTCCTGGCCAGATGTGGCAATAGTACTCCATCATTGAACATACCGGGCTTTTATATAGGTTTAGAATTACATCAGCAGTGAGATATCTACTGGAGCGGTAGAAGGATCTTGCCATTTTTCCAGTGACCTTGGCAATGGATATAATGATCTAATAAGAATCAGTATGTCATGAAGCCCAGTTCCAACAGACTATATTTATCTTCAGTCAGGTTGAAGCTGTAAAATCTAATGTATGAAGTTATCTTGCCAGATTTTAAAATTTATACCTACATAGCATTGTTTGGGACACGATTTTTGATTTATCTTTGTTTTTTTCTTCCCTCCAGTATGTTCTTTAGACTATCAAAATGTCATTCAGTTCAGTTTATTTAAAAAAATAACGATTCTGGTTAAAAAGATTGGTACAATGGCAACAATTCAGGTAAAGGAGATAAGTATTTGTGATTTTAAACTATAACTTCTCTCCTTTATGTTATTTGAGTTATTATTGAGTATTTTTTCTTTTACCTCTCTATGACTAATTTGTGTGTTTTTGTGCTTCTTGCCAACTTAGACATTTTTTTTTTTAATTTTTACTTTTAATAAAAAGTTTTATGGAGATAATTATTGCAATATTTTATTTAAACAAAACCTACCATTTTGTTTTATTCCTGTATAATCTTAAATGTGAACAATAAAAAAGATGTTATACATTGTTAGGGCATTGGTGGTTCCCGGGCAACGCTGAGTAGATACAATTCATAATATTCTAATTTTATTACATGAATAACCAATTCCCTTTTTTTCTTTTTCAGTTAGGCCGAGTATGGATGAATCTGGCCTTATCTATGGAACTAAATGCCTTGAAAATGATATTGAACCACAGGTAATTTTTTTTAATCTATATTTTCCTTGCCTTAAACTAAACAGTTTTTGTTGAAGAACTAATTTTTTTTTTTTTTTTTATAACATTGTTTTTGGCATATAAGATCACTCCAACTTTAACTGGTAGTACCTGTTAGGGTCACATCTGTGAGTTGAATACAATTTGTTCTTGGTATGACATAAAACCACATCAGGTCATATATGCACATATTTATAACACAAATAACTATTTTTAGAATATTAAAGGCTTGAAATCATAATGGCTTTCTACCAAAGCTATAGAATTTGTCAAAAGAGTTGATATGCCACATTTTATAATATTATTCATAAGTATTTAATAACTCAAACAAACATAAATACAAAAGGGTTTATTATTATAAGTGAACAATATATTAAGTAGTTACAAATTAAGTACTAAACCAGAAAGAGGAGGTGATTATTACAAGAACAGGGCACACAAATATCACTCATTCATTCCTATTAAAAGGAGAAAACCCACCTGAATGCTTACCTTGCCAAGAAAACTATACAGTTAAACATTTTCTAATAAACTGCATCAACCTAGCTCCCTTACAGCAAAAATATTACAGCACTAACAATATTAAAGATCTCTTTGTAAATATAAAATTCTAAATTACTTGAAAGAGGTAAATCTCTTTTCCAATATATTAATCTACCTTATAAAAAAAATTTTTTTTTCTTCAACACAAATCCTTTACAAAACTTTCTCCAAACTCACCTCGATATACTGGAAAATAAATACCTACTTTACTAAGACAAACCCCAATAAGAAAATAAAATAAAAAAACCCCACTTATTAGGCCTTAAATGACCAAGCAGCTGTTGATAGGCCAATAAACCGAACTAACAAGCAACACAAAGTAAGTAACTGCCTTATAATGTATACAGGGAATGGCTTTGTACTCATACTACTGTCAAAATCAAGGCTAGCATTATCGTTGTTGACACATACAGACAAATACATAAATGATGCTGAATGCTCAGGTTGCCCAGATTTGGTAGTTGACCCATAAAACATAAAATCCGCAAACTAATTTTGTCTGATCGGTAAATTGAAGTTGCATGAGATAGAAGAGGAGTCGAAGATATCAGAAGATGGTTATCTATTCAATATTTTTGTATAAATATTGGTCAATAAAAAAGTTGTGTTCAAAGTAGATGCTGCTTTTGCTCAAAGTGGATCAAAAAGCAGCATGTCAACAATTACAAAACATTGTTTGCAATTGTTTCAAAACAACAAAGAGTTTTCTGTTAATGTGACAATGGATGTGGCATGGATACATCACATAACTCTCGAGTAAAGTCGGCAGTCAGTGAGTGGACAGCAACGAATGAAAACTGTTCAAAGTGACTAAAGGCACAAACATCAGCAGACAAGATTTTGGCCTCTGTTTTTTGGATGCATAAAGTATTTTATTCATTGATTACCTTAAAAAAAAATAAGATCATCAATAGCAAATATTATATAGCATTATTGTTATGTTTGAAGGAAAAAATAGTCTCAAAATGGCTACAAATTAAGAGAAGGAAGTGAGTACTCTTTCACCAAAACAATGTGTGGTCACAAGTTGATCACAATAATGTCAATGTTGCTTCTGCGCTCACCCTATTCTCTAGATCTAGTCCTCAGTGCATACTGACTGTTTGCTGACTTCAAAAGAATGCTCCAGAGAAAAAGATTTGGCTCCAATGAAAAAAAAACGATATTAGAAACTAATGCACCTTTTGAAATCAAAGACAAATCATCTATAAATATAAAAGCGAAAATGTGTGTATGTGTGTTCGCTTTTTCTGTATGTCTACAAAAGGTTTTTTTCAGAGAAGCGGTCGGTCGCCTAACAACTTTTTAAAACTTTCGATATCACATGTAAATCATAATATCTCAGAGTTAACAACGGAGCTCGCCTGTCTATTTAATTCGCTTGACTTTGGGAAGATATATATTCAACAGTTTTCGCTCGCCGCATGTGGGTTAGGCTTTTTCCTATAATAAAAGCGACACTAATTCTTGCGTTATTTTTCTGGTCTCGATCGCCGGAAATGTCCAAAAGCAATGAGTTTTACTCAATGTGGAAATATTATTTCCTTATATCAGAAGACAATTGCTATTCAATTTGGACAAGTGGAGCTGTTTCTCCCTACCCCCAACATCTTGGGAAAAAAAAAAAAAAAAGCGTTCCGCACTAAATGATACCCCACAGTCAAAAGTTGACCTCATTAAGTCATTAAAATGTGCACCTGCTAATTTAAGTAATTAAATAAATTAAAACGTGTTTCCGTTAGCATCTCGCGGTTGCCCGATGGTTAACTTCGCACTCTTTTTTTTTTTTTTTTCACACTTTCATTTACAACTTTGCCTCAAGGGTTCGGGTTCGGGTTCGATCCTCATACTTACCTACCAAAACACCCCCCCCCCCAGAGTTTTGATTTACCCAAAACTACACACACCTCCAAACACCCGGGCAATGCTGGGTACCTCTCGCTAGTTCTATAAAAAAGGCATTGGAATGTGGGCATCAGTGTATCACATTAGAGACTATCTTGCTGAATAAACTTGAATTTTGCACAAAGTTATTTTATTAGTTAGAACAGAACTTAAGTGATGTGTTAAATGAATATTGAAGTTTTAAGAATTTGGAGCATACCAAAATGACGAAATTTGGCATTAAATAACCCCAAGATGGTTAATGTCATGTATTACAACCAACTTGCATATAAGACTTCATGTTTTTGACTCTTGTATTCGTTATAAGGTGTCGCATTCAAGTTTTGGCCACTCCACTTTTGGGTCATGTTCTGGTTCCATTCGTTGAAGTCCGAGAATTTAAAAGTGAATTTTTTTGTTTATTGCACCAGTTGATTGTTTTGATTCTGCTTTCCATATTTTGAAGCATTGTCTTCCTCATGATATCGCTGAAACTGAGTTCAAGAATTGAACTTGCAGCCTATATCTCTACATTTTTTTTTTTTTTTTAAATCTCTTATATGCATCCATGGGTCTTTTAAAACTTATCAATAATGTCTCTTAGAATGATGTTTTCCCTTTTGTACAGTTCCCAGTGGAGTACTGGTCCTGGATATGACCTTAAACTATATCTGATGGTGAGGCCCCAGCTTGCAGGCTTTGGGGAGTGTGGAGCCACCCCTTAATTGTCATTGCTCTCAAGTCCACTCTGACCCAGAGTGGTAGTACCTGTTAGGGTCCCAACTATGGGTTAAATAGAAACTGATTTGGAAAAAAAAACCCAAATATATTCTATTAAAAACTTTTTCTTCAAAATCACTGGATTCGGCATTAAATAACCTGAAAAGGGTTGATATGCCATAAAACAAAAACAATCAACCAAGCCAGTGGAGTACCTTCATGTCTATTTTTATATTGCTTTTGAAATAGCCGCATACACTTATGTTGTCATTTGCTGTTTCATTTCTTTTTCCAAAGTCAACATTTACTGTTTTTCTGTGTTTTGTATTTTCCTTTCTATGTAGTTTTTTTTTTTCATCACAATGCAGCTGTCGGTAACGGTTTTGTTTCTCTGTTCAAGTATCCTGTCCATGTCAATGTGTTTTTGTGTGTTATTTCTTTGGTCAGTTTTATAAATCGTCCACTCAAGGATTGGTGAGGTGATAATAGTCTATTGAATGATGAAGAATATTATAAGATGATTGAAAATGATAAATGGAGTGAATTGATATTATTATTTATGAGGATTGAGTTATGTTATTATGAGGATGGCTGTTGACATTAGATTTGAAGATGATCATGACTTGTAGTCTGCAAGAAACCAGTATTATGGTAATGTGTTCTATAGATAGAAAGTTCTTGTAAGTACATGGAAGAAAGTTTTTTGCAGTTGTGATAAAAAGATGGGTTCTTCCTGTGAATATTTTACAAGGAGGAACCAAAGTTTAGAGCCCAGTTTGTCACTGGAATAAAAATAAATCTATCCACTAGAGAAAATGTTTTTAATCTGTGCTTTTGGAGCAACAGATCTCAGTCCAATTTCGAATCTGATCAAATGGCTAATCAAAAATGTGTCACCATGAGTAGTATCCCAAAATCAAACTATTTCAATGTTTAATATATTTTGTACAGAATGTTTTTGAAATCCAACTCGGTAGAAGATTCTTTCTAAGTTGAAAGCTCATGTTTATTACTAGTTTTATGGTGTTAAGTGGAACAGATGGTCTGACCTCTTCCTTTCTGCATTAAAAAAGGGCACAGGACATTAGTCGTCCACTGGTTATACTTTCAGCAATGTTGGTACCCATTTATACAATATGTATGGTTTGTGCTAAACCAAGTATGATGACACCTTATATTCCCAAATGGTCACTAATCTAAGTACTGACGAGACTGAATGTTGCTTAACTTTGATGACCTGATGGAAAGTGATATATAGCAGTGTGATTTAGCAATAAACAAATTCCGATGTGCACATCGCATAACAATCTGACTCATCTCTTGCGTTTTTCTATATTTAAAAAAAAATCTGTTACTTGAAAAAAATAGAGAATACATTGGAAATGGATATTTCAAATCCTATACTTCATCAACTCTCTCCTCACCCTAACTCCATAATCGATCAGATGACATCAATTTATAATTGTAAAGTTATATATATTTATAAAGATCTATAGTTATTTATTTATTTATTTATAGTTTTGATAGCTGAAAAAAAGAAAAACGAGGTCATGTTTTTTTTTTTTTTAATTTTTTTTTTATTTTGTGTCTGTCAATAACTTTAGTTAAATCAAATTTGGTTAATAGGAGGCCAAATTAAATGCTTTCATCTATTAAAATTTAAATCTGTCTGGTTGTTTGGTATTAGCAAGAATAAAAATCGATTATACTAACTCATTTATATTTCTCATTTGTATTCTTGAAGAGAGAAGAACCTCTGACATGCATAGGACGCTAGTCACCTTTTATCCTTGAACACATACTCATTTCCAACAAACCAGACAAAAATACTACCAAATAGACAATATGAAGGTTCTGTTTAACAAAGTTCTTCCTGTGTTGATCATGCTTTTTTCTTAATCTCATGATTGTCGTTCCTTACCGAACATAACAAGGTAGTGCTTTGAGTTGAATAAAAGTTTCAAAAAAGAAAAATTTCTTTTAATAATAAAAAAAAATCGTATTTCTGTTGATGGAAAAAAATCTCTGAAATGAAGGTTTTGATAATTTTTGCATCTATTGAAAAATATACAAATATTTATTTCCTAGCTTTTACACTTTTAGTAAACGCATCCTCAGGCATGTCTTTGCCATCCATGTGTTTAGTATATTGCATGTGTGTGTCATTGTTACGTGTGCTGAATGAAAGAGCTAATAGTGAAGAAATAGTTGGATTTTAATGAAGGGCACGAGATGATGAGTATACAGGGTGGAATGATAAAGTTGTCGTCCTAAAAAAACAAGGCTACAGCTTTATTTTAAAACTTTATTGAAAACATCAATTAACATAACTTGATTATGTAGTTGAACTGACATCTATTTAATTTAGCCACCTTCAGCCTCAATCACCGCCTTGATACGGATCCAGAACTGAGAGCATGCTTTTTCAACAAGCACCAGTGTGTGCTCAGCGAATACTTGGTGGATGACAGCGATCAGACTTGTTTTGATGTTGTGGGAAGTCATGTTTGTGATGTTCTTGACGTATGATCAAACAAAGTAGTCCTGCAGGTTCAGGTTAGGGGAGAAGAGGAGGCAGTGAGAGAAGGGTTCAAAGTCGTAGCACCCCTTCTGAAGCCAAACCTGGGTCTCTTTGGACTTGTGGGCCAGCACCGAGTCCTGCTGGCACACCCAGATCTGCCAGCGGCCATCCTGATTGCACCAGGGGATCACCCCACTCTTCAGCACATCCAGGTATTCTTTGGTGTTGACTTTCAAGCTGGCTTCGAAGATGTGAGGTGGCATGGTGTGGCCCTCACTTCAAATCACACCAAAGACCATAACCATGGTTGGAAACTTTGTTTTCATCACCCTGGGCGTGTCCCTGTTATTTGTGGCAATCCAGCGATGCATTTTGAGGGTGCTGGCAAAGGTCCTTTTGTCATAACTTCGATTTGTAGAGAGCATAAGTTGTAAAGCGGTGCATCTCTGATATTGCTTGTTGAACATTGTGTCATTTTCAGACATGATAAAAGGCTCCTATTGCTCTTGGGATTTGTACACAACTGGCCAACTAGTAGATTGTCTGCAACAAAAAAAATAAAGCCGGTTTTCATCAAATAGAAATGGAATCATGTCGTCTTTTCTAGGGCGACAATTTAATTGTTCTACCCTATATTTCATTTTGATCAAAGAGGATACATTATCATCATGTGGTCTGCATTTGTGTTGACATCAATAAAAATAAGTTTAGGGCAACAAACGTTGATTAACTCACGTTTAGTCTAATAATAGATATCAACATACATACACTAGAGAGTAAGCTTTAGATGAGACAAATGAAAAATATTACAAGTTGCGTGTGTGTACCACCATGTACTTGAGCCTATCGACACTTGCTGCTTTGTATATATGCTGAGTCTGAGAGTAGTTCTCCCGAAGATAATGCTTATCCACAACCATCGATGTTTCTGCTTCCATTGTTTACCTACTTAGTTTTATGTTGGCCATTTCAAAAACGTCATTCATGTAATTCTTCTTGAAGATCATGTGCGGAATACAAAAAAAAAAGTGGTGATTATTTTTGCTATGTGAGAAACACAGACACACATATTTTAGAACAGTTTTGTAATTCGAAGACAATGATGTTGCTCATAATTTTCAGGAAGTAAGACGTGAAAATTCCAGAACATGGTGAACTTCTAGGGTGGAAGTGAGAGTACACAAGTGTCCTCATTTTTTTACCAGATAATGCTGGGTATGCCTTCAAGTTTTTGCTTTTTAATAGCGATGATATAATTCTAATTGTAAAAAAAAAAAAAAAAAAAAAAAAAGATACTAATAAAAACAAAAAGTTTTAGAAACGCTATCATATTTTACATGATTCTTTTAAACTCAATCTTAGGAGAGAAAATCCACTTTTTTAAATTCTGATTGGTTTGTACAAATCTGCTATTTGAAATATTTAAAACGAAAAATTTAAATAAAAAAACATTTTATTCATAAGTTTCTCGTAAACATGCGACTAAAACTTTAGCATTTATTCATTTAAATAAATATAAACATTTTGGTAATTTTTATACAAATTCATTTATCTTTTAAATAAGACCAAAATGGAAAATAAGGAGAAATCGACTCGTTTGATGTATCGGGAGGAAAGTTTTTTTTTTCTTTTTTTTAAATTTTATTAACTTAGAATTTAGAAACGAAAGTTCGCCTACAGAAAAGGCCAGAAAAGCACATTTAAATACAAATGTTAAACCTTTGTCCACTGGATTAAAACCATCATTAAATTAAAGAATAATAAAAAAGAAAATGAGGCATCTCTAACTGGAGAGAGAGAGAGAGAGAGAGTTACCCTCTCCCATTTCTCTGAACTTTTCTGTCGATATATTTTTTTTTTACTTGTTAGTTTACATTAAATTACTTCCTTTGAAAATTAATAAAAAATATTTTAAGAAAGATTTGAGTAATATGTACTTTTTATTTTATTAAATTACTATTAATATCGGAAAAAATAGGACAGTAAAATTACAAATGAATAACACTAAAAATTAATTTATTATGACCTGTTTAGAGCAGATTGTCGAGTGGGGAATCTGATTGGAGAAGCGAACATGCAAGATATGGCAGAAGCAGTAGTGATCAAAGACGTCAAATTGATGAAGATCCTCCTTTTGCAATGGTCAGATTTCACATCCATAGGTGTGAAAGGCGAATGTTCGACACCTTAAAACCAAGCCCCAAAAGTCAATCTCACCTATCTGGGATATATGTGCCATTGGGGGCCGCTTGTGAACTCCAAATTCCCAAGAAACTCCAATAAATACACACTGACACAAGCATTGAGGCACATTCTACTTAGATTATTTCTACATCATTTTTTCCTCTTGCTTGAAAAACATGACGTTATTCATCATCTGTTTTGTCTATGGTGTGTGACCTACTGCTCTCTGCCTCAACTTTACATCACTCATCTATGGGAATGATACTGTTTGCAGATTAAGGTTATCATGGCATGCACTCAATGTGACCCTTGTAAAAATTTACGCTAGCTAACTTAATTGCTACTGATGTAGGGTCCCTAATATGTAACAAGATTAAAATATTGGTAAATGATTTTTTCATTTCTAAGAATAACTCAAATAATGTAAGGGAGATAACTCATTTTAAAATAAAGAATATAATAGGAGTTTGTCTACTTTACAACTAAAATTTTTAGTTTAAAAATGTGCCAACAAAAACTTTAAATCAAAATGTCTTTATTGCATCCTTGATAACACTGGATAGATACAGTTATTAATATTAATATATTTAATGTGAATCAAAATTTAAAGTGTAAATCCATTACTCAGATTATGAACTGAAAACAATTTTGAGGTTAAACCGATCATTATTGGTGTTCACAGAAAGATCTGTTTCATTTACAAATAATCACTTCATCTTCTGGTTTTAATAGGTGAGTCCAAAAAGTTATACCAGTATAAGAAATAGACTGAGCTCATTCCATTTAACACTTTCATAAAAGTAATATTCAGGACAAGAATATATGTAACCATATTATTTTTCTCGATATTTAAATAATTATTAATAAATACACAACTGAAAAATAGCTGGTGAAACCTTGTTCACTTAGTAAATAAGTCTGAAGTCTAGCCTTGATGCTCTAGTTTGAATCCTAAAATTCTAAAAGGTCTGGATCTGACTCTAGAAATCTTCTACTAGTAATTATTTGTATACCTATATTAAATAAAGTCTGTTAGATTTTCAATTTTTGTCATCAATATTTCTTTCTGAATAGCCAGTTTATTTTATTGAACATTAGCGCATGTTATTAAAAACAATAAAATATAATTTGAATTAATTCTTTCTAGAATATAATTTATCCAGTCATTTATTATGCAATGTCTGTTGGTCTGTCGTTTTGAACAAGAGTGTCTGTTGGTCTGTTGTTTTGGATGTGATTTCCATTGGATTATTACACCAATTTAATGAACAGATAAGAATATTAATTTTTATTTGTAGATCATTTTATAATCTTAAAAATTTAGTATTAATTTAGCTTATACAAACCAACCACACACACAAACTCCCACACACACTAACCCTAACCCAGCCTACTACACACAAACACAAACGGCACAAGTGTTCTTGGTATTTATTAAATTATGCACTAAGGAATTCAAGTCTCAAATCGGCTCTTCCACTGTGAGAGATTAAAAGAACTCCGCCCGTTTAAATCAATGTTGTTCCAATAATCTAGTATTTAGGGCAATCCATATAGGAACAGGCCAGCCAACCAACTTACACAAAAAAGCACTTTTTAAACAAAATGTTATCAACAGAAAGGAATTCAGCAAGGAATTAATATAAGGAAACAATGTATCAGGTTTCTGAAAATAGGAATATTTCAAGGCGAGACGAGTAAGATTCTTATAAAAATAAAAAATAAAAATGAAGCCCCCCCCCCGTCCTTTCTCTAAAAGTCCTCGTCATTGTAGATGATGCCACCACAACGGACCATCTGGAATGAGTTGTCTTAAGGTGCAATACTGATACACATGTTTATGATTAATTTGGCAGCGTCTTGTATAGGATATCTTCATATGTGATCCTTGGGTAATAGGGTTGGAAAAGAAGGATATTTCATATCCTATTTTATCATGAGCTGGAAGAATATCCGTCCCAGGAGAGGTAAAGTGAATTTCCTGAATGGAATAGTTTTGCACCACTTTTATGCCCTCTTACAGAGATTAAAATAAATATATAATGATACTAAGTGTTGTGTCTAGAGTTCTCATTTCCTATTTTGACCAAAATCAAGTACATGCTTTTGATTCTAGAAAATGTCTACAATTTAAGAATTTTCACTTATAGAAGTCACACGTGCCATAAAGATGCATTAAATACATTCAGTATATGATACTTTCACCTCACAGTGTAACGTTATGGCGCACCTATTAGTATATGTAACGTTATGGCACACCAATTAGTACATGCAACATTATGGCACCAAATGAGCATTCATAATGGAGACCCCCTTTATTTTTTACTTTTGGGTTCCACACACAAGAATCTATAATATACTTCAAATGGTTATATTTGATGTTGCTTTTTTTATGGTTGCTATGTAGACGCGATTCACTTGTAACTTAAGATGCCATGTACAAAAAGGGGGTGGAACTCGGCTGGGTTTTTTTTTTACGAAGAAATGGTCATTATTAATCAAGACCAGGTGCCCCTCGTGGATGAGGGTTAATGAGATAGAATGAATGTCAGGACCATGTTCGAATACTTATGGAATTTGTTGACATTGACTTTGAAAATAACAAAGTTGTAATATGAAAGAAAGCAGTACCATGGCAATGTATTCCACAGATGGGAAACCCTTGCAAAGAAGCTCTGGAAATTTCGCCAAGGAAGAAAAGAAAAGTTTTCTTTGTCTACCATAATATATGTTCTTGCTGTAAATATCTTACAAGGAGGAACAAAAATTTGAATTTGGTTGAACATTTTCCATGGAAATAACAGTGGCAACTCTCATATCTTCTATGAGAAAGGGGCTGTAAGGAATAGAAGAGATCACCCCCCTCCCACTAGATTTCAAAGTTGATTCTGTAAAGTGTCAAGCCACTTTAATATCTTTTAGCAGTTGATTGTCTAGCCATTTTCTTCAGCGGGTGACAACATGAAGAATAGAACTAAAAAGGATTTTATGTTAACTTTTACTGCTTACTCTGACATTCATTTCATCCTGTTCAACGGTCTCTTTGATGCTGACCTCTTTGTTTCTGATCAACTCATCATATTTATGAACGGCTGTTTTTATTTTACAAATTATTTTAGTAATTGTTGTGGGGTACAAATCACCCCTATTTCAGTACTAAGTGAAATCAACCAGTCCTATGAATAACACTGGTTTCAGAGACAAAATGGAGACATTCATACATGTTTAACCGCATGCTACGAACACGTTCCTCTCATACCACTTTAGTGGCTCCTGTATTTTTTATGATAACTACATATTATATTTTATACACTTTACATTACTTGTGGTTTCTTTCATTTGTAACCCCTTAGCACGGGTCCACAACAACTGGCTGACGGGGACGGTTCAGGAACTTCCCGGATCAATCTACAATAATTACTAACAACAACTGAATTATGAATATTCGGGCAACGAATTCACTCTAAAAAAAAAAAAAAACAGCCATTGGAAGACAGCATTTGACGATCAAAAAGATTCAAGAAAAAAGAACACACGCGGATATTCGAAATAATTTTTTCCTACACTCTGGGGAAATTCGAAACTTCAAAAATATTTATTTTTCAAAAGTTTGGTGAAGAACGGGAAAAACTAATTGTCTATATTGGGGGGGGGGGGAACATTTGAGCGTAAAAATCCACAAATACAGGATAAAGAACACTTCAAAAAAACAACAACAATTCTTGCCGAAAAAAGGATTTTACAAAGACGTCGTCAAAAGCCTTATCTTGCTGTTAAAAAAGCTACTAAAATGTAAACTACGAGCTGAAACAAAACTCATAAGATGAATTGTGTTGAGAATTATTATTACTGAATTAATGAGACCAAGTTTACAGTAAGTACAAAAAAAAACTTTGTCGTTCTAAAAAGCATGTCTTGCTAATACGTCTGATGATTAAAAGGTATTAGCGTTGGAAAAAGGGGAAAAAAAACCTCCTGCAAAAGTAAATAATATATTTTATTTTACTGGCTAAAGCGAGTATTTGCACAAATTAAAAAATACGTCGAATTTTAATCTGATTAAAATAAACTTTTCATTGGTCGATGGGACTGCATGTTGAAGAAGAAAAAAAAAAACGATTTTGCAAAGCACGACAAATAAGTTTTAACGAGAAAAGGACATTCTTTTTTGCACAGAGATCAAAAAGAATAGCCAATATTAAATAAATGCTATAAACTCTCTTTCACAGATAAGTAACCTTTGCTTTTTAAAGAAAAAAGAGTAAAAAAATGTATAGGATCAACAAGGAATTAAACCTAGTACCTACACGTTACGAAAATTGAAAAATTGAAAAACAAAATCTACTGCTTTCTGTATGAATGCAAACGCCGAATTATTTTCTCAGAAAAATTGCTACATGAGGAAATAAATATATGAAAAAAATATTCATTAAATAACCAGGTACGAATTTTGTAAAGGTTTTTTCTATAGAGTTGGTACTATAGGAAAAGTAAATCAACGAATTGGGTTGTTTTATCATATTAAGTAATTCCATACCGTCAAAAAAAAAAAAAAATATATCAAAATGAACGAGTTTGCAAAACAAATTTTGGAAATGGTGAAATTCCAACAAAGTCAACAATTAGAACTTGAAAAAAGATTCAGAGAAGAGCAATTGGCAATACAAAAACAAAACGAAGACAAACAGTTAAATTTAATAAAATATCTCGAAGAAAAATGAGGGAGAGAAAAGAAAGAAATGAACGAACATAATGGAAAAGTAGTTAGATTTAATGAAATTCTTTGAGGAAAAACAAGAAAAAGATAGGAAAGAAATGAATAAACAAATATTGAAATTGAAAAAATTATATTTAGAGCAACGAAACAAGTCAGATAAAAAAATGGATTTGATAACACAAGTTAAGTGATTAAGGACAGTGGAGAAGAAACCAGCACTGCTTTTTCCCAAAATGCGGTCTGGTCAGCTATTGATACATTCCACTATGCAACTGAGGAAGACCTAACGTTTGAGGCATATTTCAGAAGATTTGAAGACCTTTTTAAAATTGATTGCAGTGCATGGACGGATCAAAAGGAGGTTCGTTTATTGCTACAGAAGTTAGGTACATCCGAACATAACAAATTCGTGGACTATATTTTACCAAGAAAAATCAATGAATTGTCGTTTGACGAGGCAGTCAAACTATTAATGGAGTTATACTGCCCAAAAAGAAGCGTT
Source organism: Euprymna scolopes (assembly GCF_053919585.1). Taxonomy (NCBI): domain Eukaryota; kingdom Metazoa; phylum Mollusca; class Cephalopoda; order Sepiida; family Sepiolidae; genus Euprymna; species Euprymna scolopes. The sequence goes on along the minus strand of NC_136495.1, from coordinate 47,794,353 downwards.
TTTCATAAAAGATGGAAATGCATGAATCTTCCACGTAAGGAGAGTCAGGACTATACGACTTTTGCGTCTATAGTTAATAAGCACTGTGAAGAATTCAAATTGTTGTCATTAACGGCAAACAATTTCAAATGCTTAATATTCACACAAGGTTTGATAGCCACAAAAGACGCTGATATAAGATGTCATGCTCTAAATAAATTGGAATTAGAACCTGATTTGACATTTCAGAAACTGGCTGAAGATTGTCAGTGATTCGTGGCAATGAAGCAAGATTCCCAAAACATAGAGAAAGCAGGTATCGCGCACATTATAAAAATAGGCTTCAAAAATAAAGGACACCCACCTGTCAGCAATTACCGACCAAGAGGCAAAAAGAACCCTTCACAAAATTATCAGGATAGACAAAATCCTAGGATCCCTTGTAGCAAATGTGAAGGACCTCATGGGTACAATGCATGTCAGTACCAAAGAAAAATAACATGTGACCTATGCAAACGAGCAGGGCACAAGGCCTCATATTGCAGAGCAAAAGTACAAAAAAGAGCTATGTAAAAACTGCAAAAATGGACCCTTCATCAACAGAGAACATAAGGAAGTATGTTACGATGAGAATCAGAAAGAAAGAAGTAAAACTGCAGCTCAATTCAGGGTCGGATTTATTAATTATAAATTTTCACACGTGGAAGAGAATAAGAAAGCCCACAATGACAAAGATAAATAAAGTCGCAAGATCGGTAACTGGTGAAAAAATAAATTTTGAGGGTGAGGTAGTTATTAATGTGTCACTAAAAAGAACGACAAAAAGCTAAGTGTTCATTCTAAGGAACGCAACAAACTTATTCGGGACCAATTGGATTCAAGAATTTGAATTATGGGACTCGCCAATGAGTGATTTTTGCCTAAGCTGACAAACTCAAAAAGGATCTCAAAAAATCTTTCCCAAGTGTTTTCTCCGAAAAGCTTGGATGCTGCACAAAAATAAAGGCGAGATTTGAATTACTGGACGAAGCAAAACCAATATTCAAAAAGCCACAGAGCGTACCATTCGCTTTGAGGGAAAAAATTGAAAAAGAATTGGAAAAACTAGTTAACACTTTTAATTTTAATCCTGATTAACTATAGTGAGTGAGCAGCCCCCACTGTATACGTGAAAAAAAAATGTAAAGAGATTAGGGTATGCGCGGACTTTTCAACCGGATTGAATGCGACACTCAAGGACCATCACTACCTACTACCAAACCCAGACGAAATATTCACTTAGTTAAATGGCGGAAAATATTTTTCCAAAATAGACTTAAGTGAGCGTACCTAAAAATACCAGTAGAGGAAGATAGCTCAAAACTTGTGTATCTCAACTTTATGAATTCAATAGATTAGCATTTGGTATAAAAGTAGCACCTGCAATTTTCCAACAGGTAATTGATACTTTGCTAAGCAGTTTGGACTTTGCAATAGGCTATCTGAACGATATTCTTATGCGTAGTCAAAATGTTGAACAACATAGAGATCATGTATTTCAAGTGTTTGATAGAATAAAAGAATACGGCTTCACATTGAAGGAAGAAAAATGCAAATTTTTTTTTGGGGGGGGGACGAATTAAATACCTGGGTCATATAATAGATAAGGACGAGAGGAAACCCAATCCAGACAAGTCCACAGCTATAAAAGACATGCCAGAATCTCATAATGTAACTACATTGCAGTGTTTTTTAGGGCTCGCAACTATTATCAAACGTTAATTAAGAATGTGCATGAATTGCGTGCGCCATTGAATGGACTATTAAAAAGGACAAAAAATGGTACTAGCCGCCTGAGTGCCAAGCAGCGTTTAAAAAAATTAAAAGATGTATTAATGTCAGATTTATCCCTGACTCATTTCAATCCGAAACGAGATTATTGTCGCAACTGATGCAAGTTCTTATGAGATTAAGGCATGCGTTCTACACAAGCTGCCTGATGGTTCACTAAGCCGATCGCCCATGCGTCAAGAACTTTACTTCCTGCCAAGAAGAATTACTCCCAAATCGAAAAGGAAGCACTGGGGATCATATTCGGTGTTACAAAATTCCACCAATTTTTCCACTGTTGAAAGTTTAAATTGCAAACTGACCATAAGCCGCTTATAACCATCTTTGGCTCTAAAAAAGGACTATACACAAATACTATGTAAGGGAGGCTGAAGAAAATAGTTTCATCAAAGAAATGAAACAAAAAATTAAATTGGATGAATCGGTGGCGGAAGCTTATTCTATGTGCAATGAGGTACTGTTTTACCAAGAAAGAGTAGTAATCCCGGCTACACTACAAAAGAAAAATCTAAAGGGTTTTCATACGGGGCACCCTGAGCTACACGAATGAAGAGTCTCATGAGGTCCTACGTTTACTGGAAAAGTATGGACACTGATATAGAAGGCATGGTAAAGTCGTGTAAGGGATGTGCATTGGCTGCAAAAGCGCCACCAATACAATTTAGCCCGTGGCCCAAAGCAAACCACCCATGGCAAAGAATATGCGTAGATTACGCAGGGCCACTGGATGGAAACTATTATTTAATAGTGGTAGACAGTTTTTCAAGATGGCCTGAGGTATTTCGATGTAAAAGTCCAATGACGGATTTTACAATCCGTGCTCTTCATGAATTGTTCACTAGGTTTGGTGTGGTTGATTGTCTAGTGTCAGACAATGACACACAATTCACTTTAGCAGATTTTAAAAGCTTCTGCAAGGATTTCCAGGTTAACCACATAACGACGCCAACCTATCATCCACGATCGAACAGTCGGGCAGAGAGGTTTGTAGACATGTTGAAAAGAGCCCTGAAGAAGGCTAAAGGAACGCCCTCACAAAAGGCATTACAACAGTTTTTACAAGTTTACCGAATTACGCCAAATGAAAGAACTCCATCGAAAATGTCAGCAGCAGAGTTAATGTTCGCGAGGAAAATTAGGCCGGTTTTCGAGAAACTTTTACCAAAACAGGTGAAACCGCCGAATACTATAGTTCCTATTTCCAGGTACATAATAGCACGATGTGGGAACTAGGAAAGGTCCAGAAAAGGATCGGGCAGATGGTCTACATTATTGAAGGTCCAAGATTTACTCACAAGAAACATTTAAACCAAATTTGGAAATGTATCACGGCAGACAACTGCCTGCTGAACAAGAAGAAGTAATGGACCAGATATATTACATATGGGACTTGCTAACACCACAAGCAGCCAGACAATGCCGGGCCTCCAGGAAAAGGAAAATGACCAACCCAATAGAGATCAACCCCCAGGAAAAAGAGCTATACGATCATCCCAGGGGAATGAAAAGCTCGGGAGGGGGGGGGGTGTTGTGGAGTACAAATCACCCCTATTTCAGAACTAAGTGGAATCAACCAGTCCTATGAATACCACTGGTTTTAGAGACTAAATGGAGACATTCATACCATGTTTAACCGCATGCTACGAACACGTTCCTCTCATACCACTTTAGTGGCTCCTGTATTCTTTATGATAAATACATATTATATTTTATACACTTTACACTACTTGTGGTTTCTTTCATTTGTAACCCCTTGCACGGGTCTACAACAGTAATTAATTACTGACTTTTTAAAATCATTCATGTTTATTTTTCTTGATAATCTTTTTTTCTCATTAATTCCTTTTTTCTTTTTCTGAGGTCCTTTTTTCACATCTGCACGATTTCAACTCCAGATGTGACCCTCAAAATAATTTTCCTTCACCCATCTTCCCGCTCAATATTAGTCTTTGATTGTATTACCTTCAATCTCCATCCCGACCCACTTTTTATATATTTAGCTTTTTTTTTCTCTACATGGCATCGAAGATTAAGATTTAAATTAATATTTTTAATTGAAATTAAAAACTAAAGTGTGCTCTCGCACAAGTGTAAAGATCTTTTAATTCAGAAATCCGTTTATACTTAATTCAACTGAAAACCAAGCCTTTGAAAATATTTAAAGTTTTTAAAAATTTTTTCTTCACACTTTTTGGCCACTTTTTGTATGAATTGCCAATGCTGACTGGTATACCTGATAAAAGCTCGCCATCTATAAATATAAAAGCGAAATTGTATGTATGTATGTGTGTTCGCTTTTTCTGTGTGTCTACAAAAGGCTTCTTTCAGAGAAGCGGTCGCTCGCTTCACAACTTTTTAAAACTTTTTATATCACATATAAATCGTAATATCTCACAGTTAACAACGAAGCTCGTCTGTCTATTTAATTTGCTCGATTTCGTGAAGATAAATATTCAATATTTGTCGCTCGCCGTATGTAGGTTAGTCTTTTTCCTATAACATCTTCGGGGGAAAAAAAAGCGTTCAGCAGTAAATGAAATCCTGCAGTCAAACTTGACCTCATTAACTCATTAAAACGAGCACCGGCTAAATCCAAGTAATTAAATAAATTCAAACGTGCTTCCGTAAGCATCTCACGGTGGGGCAATGGTTAACGTCGCACGTTTTTTTTTTTTTTTTCACAATTTTACCTCAACGGTTGGGGTTCGATCCTCATACTTACTTTTTTTTTTTTTAACCCCCCTCCACACACACACCTCCAAACATCCGGGCAACGCCGGGTACCCCTCGCTAGTATAATAATGAAATAAAAAAGAAGCAGACAAAAAAAAAACCCTAAAAGCATAAAATATAAAAGTTAAGAGAAAAATAGCAAAACGCTTTTTAAATTTTACTTTAAATTTTATTATTAATGATTTTTACAGTGTTTTTCCTGAGAAAAATGTTTTACTTAATTTGTAAACATTTTTCTGGACCTTGTGAATCAACTGCATTCTTTAAGCAAGTTAGAAAAGCATGTCATCCAAGGCATGAAAATTGTTAAACAAAATGTTTTTACTATATGCTTTAAAAATAAAGGTACAAGATTCAATTTATGTAGAAAAACTAAACACAAACCAAGAATAAATTTGCAGCTTGGATGAAGAGTCTTTCAAAGGTAATCTGCTCTACTCTACATTGTGTGTGTATTGAGCTTTTTTATTTGGTTGGGATTAAAATATCTATATATAAATACTTGGTATTTATATCAGATTGTAGTTTACTATTGCTTATATCAGGTAAACACTGCTACTCCTTTGATTTCATTATATATATATATATATATATATATGATTTATTTTTTATTACCGTATCTTTCTGTTAAGTTACATTATTGTTTCAGCTACCCGGCCGTTTTTTTTTGGCCGTCTGTAGCTTCCTCAGATTTTACAGAAATGTTGGTTGTTATGGGATGAAAGAGTGAACAGGGGAGGGGTGCGGGAAGCATATATATATATATATGCTTCCCGCACCCCTATATATATATATATATATATATATGAAAAGCCTGTAACAGCAAATACCATTCTTAATACCACTTCCAATATGCCTTTGAGCAATTGAATGAAATGGAATTCTTACGGTTGATCTGACCCCCCTCCCCTCCCCCCTCTTAATTGTAACTTGAGAATTTTTGAGCCAATATTTTGACAATTTACCAGCCACTTTTACGGGGGGGGGGTTCCCCTCTCATTTTATCAATGAAGTTAACATTTATGTCTCTGGCTGATCCAACCACCTTCTGACCCAACTTCTGCCACCTCTACATAAATCAATCTGATATATGCTGCATTGTTGTACTCCTCTTCTTATCATTCTTGAAGCTTGTATTACTAACAAATGTTTGTTTTTAAACGCATTGACATTAAGAAGCATCACATATCACTATCAGGCATAGAAACATGAGATTTTCTCTCTGATTCTTTAGAGGCACCAATAAACTGTTTTCTCTTTTGTTGGAAACTAGTCTTTTCATATAAAACCAGTAAATATGGTGGTCACCTCTTCATTGGAAATACAATAGCAACATCTTTTATAATTCGTCTACTTGTTTTTAGTATGATCAGTTTTGCATATCACTACTATTCCTATGATATTGTCCCATCGACTACTGTACACTCTTTAAACCTTATCCTTGAGTGGCCTTATGATATCACAGATTATGTGCCAGGTTTTGTAATGATGGCATGAAAAACTATAATTGAAGCCACTTTTTTTCAGCGTTTGATTTTTTTGCTACGCATGCACTTGTTAGGAATTCAGCAAGTTGGCACGTGACATGATTACCAAATTGCAAGCTTAGCACGTTGTCTATAATTACCACACCCCCATCGTCATAGGTCTCAAAAGGCTCATGCTGCAGCAAGCTGCATGCATTTTTGGTATCTATATAAAACTCATATCCCCCAAAAGTATCAGCACAAAAATAGGATTATAGTGACCAATGCTTGTGCGATATAACAACCAGTCTGAGTCTTGGTTAACTTTTCACGAAGGCGGGTATCTAGGAGAAGAAAAACTAATCTCACACTTGAGGTTGAAGTGACTATTGGTCATCAGACTTCTTATCTGCCACCCGATTCATAGTTAACCAATACTTAAAGTAGTCATTGTATCGCACAAGTATTGGACACTATAATCCTATTTTTGTGCTGATACGTTTTGAGGATGTGAGCTTTATGTAGATACCAATTATGCATGCAGTGCATAATTAGTATCTAAACATGCCGTGCTTAAGGAGTATACTAAGAGAGATGGCCTTAGCAAAAACTAAAGAGGCCATATCTCTTAGTATACTCTTAAGCATGTATATGTATATGTGTGTGTGTATATATATATATATAATGTGTGTGTGTGTGTATGTATATATATAATGTGTGTGTGTATGTATATATATATATATGTGTGTGTGTGTGCATATATATATGTGTGTGTGCATATATATATATATATATATATATATATGCACTGCCTCTGTTCAGTCTCAAGAGACAATGGACACCCCTGTAAGGGTAACTGTGCGTGTAATTGTGAGACAAGGTTTCACCTCTCCTGAATCGGCATTGCTTGTGTCCAGTGGCAAGGAGATGCCCAAGACTGGCTGTAAACAATGTTGAGATAAGCAAAGAGCACATACAGCACCTGAAATTCCTAAATTGTCACCCATTTTAATACTGACAAATGTTGCTTAGCTTCGGTGATATACAGAGTAATCATATTCAAACTGATCCCAATCAGATATATATATATATATATATATATATATATATATATATATATATATATATATATATATATATATGATTTTGTTTTTAGTGATTGAAAATTGAAATAAATAAAAAGCAAAAATAGCAATGAACGAATGATAAAAAAACAGCCGTTAGAAATGAAGTGAAAAACATGGTTCTTTCTGATATTTTTTGTGCCCAAAAGTTGGAAATAACCAATATAAATTAAAGAAAAACGTTGGAATGGTTGATGGGGAGTAATGAATATCAAGGCTTTTTGGTGTTGCACACGTAAACGAATGAAAAAGGAAAAAAAAACGTTAACACAATCTGAAGAACGTCAAGCATGTAAATCCTTGTTTTAATGGTCGAAATTTGAAAATAAACATTGTTGGAAAGGCTGAGGAGTGATTAATACACGTGGGCTCCAAAAATAAGTAAATTTCTGTTTGGAATATTTGAAAGTATTTCTACAGGAAATAATATGGACATAACTTAACATTAGAAAATTCAAACAGTTCAGATTGCCATTGAATTTAATCCACTGTTTTTAAGCACCAATTTAGCAAGATTCCCTGAATTTCAATTCCTTCTTAAAACTCCTTAAGTTTAAGCCTTAATTTTTAGACATTTTCTAGAATCAAAATCATATAATATGATTCTATGCATTAAGTCTAGTTAAGGGGGGGGGGCATGAAAGTGATGCAAAGCAGGTCAGTTTGCTTCCAATGTTTGTGTGTGTGTCCGTCCGTCCACACAGATGACTTGTGACTTTCTGGTCTTTTATGTTCTCTGTTTTAATATATGACAGCATCTTTTTTGACTTCATTATTTAAGACATAAAAAAATCATCTCAAAGCTTTCAACCTCTATTTCAGTGATTAAATAATTCCATTTATTCGTAATGTCCTTCAGTGTGCATGGAAATGAACACGATTTACAGTTTTAGTCGTATAAAATGTAGACATCAATCATCAAGATGAGATTGTCTTTTTTCGGAGTCTAATGATAGATATAATATGAAAATATTATAGATTGCCCATTTGGTCTTGAAAAGGCCGAAAAATATCACAAGGCAAATTGAATAAACGAATCCACTTTTATATAAAGATATAAAGAGTTGCTCAATAATGATTCAGTCAGTGGTTAATGTCAGATACAATATTTAGATGCATAGACAAAATTATTGAACGGTTTATAAAAGAAATCTCTTCTTTGATTCTGTTTGGCCACAAATCTCTTCTTGTGGAGCTGGAATTAATTTCATAAATGTTGTTTCAGTTTGGAAGCTGTTGTCTCTTTTACAGATGTTTGATCAGAACATGACAAAAGACATACATTCTCATGTGATGAAGCTTTCTGATTCCCTTTTTGATGCCAATTTCGTTAAAATCCTGCAAAAAAAAAAAAAAAAAAAAATGGGTTAATGTCAATATAATTAAAGGGGGGTAACTTATATTTTCTATAATAATAGCAACATTGCGACTTAAGTAAACTAGATTGTCTTTTATAAGATGAACATAATAGCAACAGTTCCCCCTTTATGATGAACATGATAGCTACTTTTATTTATTTATTTTTTTTTGTAACTAAAAAGAGTTAAGTGTTTTCATTCTGAGTAGGCATAAATAGGTAATAAGAGAAACCCTATTTTTTTCACTTCGCTTTTTCTCCATAAAAGTAAAGAACCCCTTTTTTCATATCTGATGGGATTTGTTTTCATAAAAAACAAGAATGAAAATCATATGTAATTTCCGTTTCTAATAGTATTGGCAGCTGTGAGCCTTTTTCGTGAGAGCATCTAAAATAACTTCATGTTGTGCAGATCTGAAGACTTTCCTGCCGTCTTGGGTCTTCTCCCTTGGAGACTCTCTATTTACTAGTAGCCTTTCCTCGTCTTTATTTCACGCCCTTTGTCGATCATTGTTCTTCTGCGCCTGATGACGGGGTGGTGGTGGGGGGGGGGGGGCGTGTAAGTGAAGTATATTTTCAGTTTTTTTTTTTTTTTATAAAATGTATGTTTCTCTGCAATTCTGCACACTTAAATCCAACCGTTTCTTTAGATCCGTTTTCTTGTATTTTTCTTTTCTTTTTCATTGTCTTTCTCTGTTTTCTCTTTTCTTTTTCTTTCTGTTTTATTTTTTCTTTATCTTTGTTTTTCTTTTCTTTTTCTTTTCCTTTCCCTCTTCTTTTTTTCCTTTTCTTTTTTGCTTTTTCTCGTTTTTTGTTTTATTTTGTTCTATTCCTCTTTTAGAACTTTCAGCAATATAAATCTAATTACCCTGACACTCTAATTCACTCTCATCTGAAAGTGATATGACTTCTCATAGTCTCATCTATGAGTTTAATAGAATCTACTATTTACAGACTATGTATTTACAAAATACCTATAAAACAAATTTATCTATAAATATTTATAGATATCGCCATCTGATGCAACCAGCAACCCAGCCCCACCATCAGATGCCATCCATGGTATCATTTATGAAATTCACAATCCTTTCTGCAATCCAACCATATTTGGTTTAGATTTAAATTTATGCCTAACTTGCCACCAAGTTTCAATCATTATTGTCCAACAGTCTTTGTTTTATTGTTATTGAATGATACGCACACCTGGATATGATCGTACAACATTGTCGGTAACTCTGATACACTCCTCGCTTGGCACTGTCCTGATGATATGCTCTGATAATAGCACTCCCTTCAGTTCAATTATAGTCTGTTTTAATACACATTATCTTTGAAATAACTCCATGGATAAAAATCAGAAGAGGGGAGCGAGTAAAGTTAAGTGAGTGTAAAGCCCATACAGGATCACATCATTACTGATGAGCGGCCATTAAAGTGTCCATACATATCATTCAATAGTGATAAAACAAAAGCCATTGGATATTAATGGCTGCAACTCAAGCATAGAGTGAAGTTATACCAAATATCGTTAGATTGGAGAAAAGGTTATGATTTTTATTAACGATTATTGATTGGTATTTTTTTTTAATGATGGGGGTGGGTGGGGGGTGTTCTTCTGTAGTTGTGTTCCAACAAGAGGAGGGACAAATGGTGTTCACAAATTTTATGTCCTGTACATTAATCTGCCTAAATATGTTTTAAAGACATTGATGAAAAGCAAACATATTGAGGAGAAAAATACTTTAAGTTTGTGGCATTAGTTATTCCTGGTTATTATTATTAACCAGTTAGTGTTCCTGGTTATTATTATTAACCAATGAAAGTAGAATTCTTTTTGAGCAAATTCATATTTGAGTTACCAGCAAAAAAGTCTCATCAAAGATATTTTTATTTGTTTTCCTTTGGAAATATCCGTTTTCTCACTTTGTATTCTTACACAATGAAGCATCAATAGTTGTCATCATCCAAGAAATGAGAACATTGGTTTTCGGTTCGTCGAATCATACCAAACACTCAAAAAAGAGGCATGCATTTGATTATATTGTTAAAACAAAAACTGTTAGACATTCATGACTGAAAATTGGGGGCAAGTCAAGCATACTCAGCAGTTTATTTGGACCAAATATGGTTGGATTGCTGAAAGGATTGTGAACTTTATTAATGATTCCATAGGTGGAAGTAATGCTTTTTTGGTGGTGAGGGGGGGGGCACCTTGTATTAAGAATTTAAAGCCTGATTATTTTTACTAGAATGACTATAGATTTGATATTAAAGGACACAAAAAGGATTGATATGCCATAGAATCATCTGCGATAAAACAAAGTAACTATTACCTTGAGATTTATTTGTAGTTTTGCCATCTTTTTGCAGTATCTATCCGACTAAACTCCAGAAGACAGCTTTTTCTTTGGCAGCATCCCTGCCATTGCAACAGAGTGTTGGATGGACAAAAGAGAGGAATTAGTGCCGTTGTCTGTGGTGCCTTATAACAAGTGTTGGATTGCTAAGAGAGCCAAAGTCGATTTTTTATATCTGTCGTTTTTGGCGATCTACTTTAAACTGGTTTAGTGTCAATTTGGATAAAGAGGGGGAGAATGATAGATACCGAAGGCTCTGATTAGTCAAGCTAAATGATATGTTGGAGAGAGGGCTAGTCTGAGAGAATTCAATAAAGCAATTATTATTGAAGAGGTTGGATACAGAGGTCTTTGGGTTTCTGTTTTCAACCAAGAAGAAAAATGTTAATGGAAAGTTCCAAGAAGTTTATTTTTTGATTAATCACTTGTTAATATATTATTGCAAAGTGACTACGAACAATTATTTAAAATTCAACATTTTCTATAATGCAAACAAGGCAGTCCTTCACAAGGTCTTTGTAGAGAAAGGAGGGGTAATTTTTTGCAATTGTAGAATCATAAATTTGAAATGTAATATTAAGTTAATCATTTGATTTTTTTCTTTTATTTAAATTATTTGAAATCTGAGATTACTGTTTCTAGAATTTGGGCTAAAACTTTAATAAAAAAATGTGGCTCAGTACTATGAGAACCGAATGCATTCTAACCGATTCCTTTGTATTCTATGCGCATTCTGTGTTTGAAAGATACTCGGAACTTTGTGTGTTGGTCATGCAACTTTGTTGGAAATCGAATAAATGATCGTTCCTGTTAGACCCCCCACCCCCCCACCCCCCCAAAAAAAACAAAAAAACACTTGCTGTGTACAATAATAATATTTATTGGAACACAAGTATGTAACGGTACTAAAACCGAAAAGTTATGTTGCTCTTGTTGGGAAGAAAAGATGAGTTGAGAAATTTGACTAGTGTCAAGTCTTAGTTGATGAACTTTGAAATTGACTTTTTGCTTTTGTTTCTTAGAGAAAGTTGAATTTAGAAAGATTCCTTAATCGTTTTAATTTGTTTTCCATCCCCAACTTCAATCAATCAATCTCTTTCTGCCTAACTTTTAAACTGACCGATTCTTTTCTGTTTAGCTCTTTAAGTATGACTTCTTTTATTAAGAAGTGACTCATGATTCACCAATCAATCACAAACCATGTTACATTTTCTGTTATCCTTCTATTGGTCAATCGATGAGGGCCTTTGTTTCATCCAAAAAGATGAGTACTAAAGTCAAGTCACAACATGTAAGCTGGGTCTTGTTTCAGGAATAGTACGCCTATTTGTTGATAGGTAAATATATTTATCAAATATGGCTGGTATCTTCTATAACCTTTCAAATTGTAAATATGATTTGATTGTTGAACATTTTGTTATACTTTCAATTCATAATTAGAATCTGTCATTTTCAATTAATTTTGTTACATTTCCTAACCTTTAGATCAAGTGTGAGAGATACATTTTCATAAACACAAATTTTGATTTTAAACAAATTTCATATTATTTGGAATTTTCAGATCTGTTCTCATCTTGAATGTACTTTTAACAACATTTCGATCAATGAAACCTTCGACCTTCTTCAAGTGTATCTTGTTGAACTCAGGAATTTGGATGGACTTTTTTATTTACTACACGGGGATGACATGCTCTCATTCCGTCAGCCATGACTGGATAGAGGTCCTAAGTAATTTATTTTCGGATCAACCACATTGAGAATTGAACCTTCAACCTTCAGGAGAATATCATATCATTGCAATATCATATCATTGCAATATCATATCATTGCAATATCATAATATTGCAATTAATTTTTCCAAGTACTCTAACCACTGCACCATGGGTCCTTGCGGAAATGTTATCCAAATGAAGTAAATAAAGGGTTCAGTTTGAAATTCCCCTCAAATTCCCAAGTTTGTCAGAAACATTCCGAAGTTTGACAAGATTCATCTGAAGAAGGTCAGAGGTTACATCGACTGAAACATTTGTGAAAATGAGATGAGAACAGTGGTCTGAAAAATCCAAATAATGCGAATAACGAATCTCCATCTCAAAAATTCAGAAACGCATTAAACAAATTTGTTTGTAATTAATCTGACTAAAAGAGGATTCCTTGATAATTCGGTTAATCAAAAGGTGTCAATTCAATCTGAGAAATTAACTAAAATTCAGTTTGAGTGACTTCTTTTCAGTTGTTTTCTTAGATACAAGAAATACAACCTTTCAAAATTTTGATTTGAACATGATTTTTCCAATTTTCATGATTCACAATTATAATCAAAACTATTGTCACTCAAACACAAAAAAAAATATGACCTTTTGAATTAACGTGTCTGTTTTTTGTTGGCTTTTTTTTGTGTGGGGTGGGGGTGGGGTAATATTGCGATTATATTTTTCATCCCAAATGTGTTTTGATCCTCAATTTTTCTTAATTATTCTATAATTAATTCAACGGTATTAATCACTTGCACCAGTAAAACATGTGTTACACAAATGAACATATTATTTTCTTAAAAATTGGTTTTACAAGTATTTTTCTTGAGATGCGGGAAAAAACAAATGGAAGAATTTGCATTAAATTTTTGATAAAAAATGTTTTAGTTTTTTAAGAAACTCGCAAACCAAGATAAAATCTGCGCTGAGGAAATTTTGTTCTTGGTGACTAAATGTTCTCACCAGTGACGACGTTGGCTCATAACTCAGCAGGAAGATAAAAAGAATTTCAATTAAGTTTTTCATTTACTATGTAACAGAAGTTAAAAAAAATAAAATCTTACTGAAAATAACAGAAAAACATTTTTTAAAAATAAGGTGATGCATTTTCTAACTAAAAAGTTGGATATTTTTATTTTATTTTTTTTTCTCAGGAACTACCAAACTAGGTTAAATCTGAATAGGGGGACTATTGCTATAGTGGACATGGGAGGAAGGAGAAATAATGTTGAAGTAAAAATTAAGAGGAGACGAATGCAGATCAAAACTTTTTTATTTTATTTTTATTTTTAAGGAATCTGCTGTTTCTTAAGATGTAATAAAACTTTGAAATTTTTGCTTTAATAGTTTTAGAATATTTTATATTACTTTCATGAAATGTTATAAAATGATAAAAAAAATAACTGGAATAGAATGAAGGAAACTGACTGCTTGACTTTGATAAAAACGCATCAAGTTTAAGATGGCAAAACAGAATTTCTGTTGGAAATGAAACAGTTGTAATTCTAAAATCACACCACACACACACACACATATAGAGACATTGAACCAAACGTCGATAGCAACTGGTATTTTTATCCAAATATATCATCTGTCACATCTTGTTTGACTATCTATTTTGGTATAAAACTGCCTGTTACTATGAAAATGTGTTTATATCGATTTATTTTATACACATGCACACACATATATTAACTAGAAGCATACCCAAATTAATTGCTGAACAGAACGGTTTTGCACCACTTTAATATTCAATTATGAAGATTGAAATCAAGATATATTGCTACTAAACCTTGTCTCAAATTCTTATTGCAATTTTCATCAAAATCCGTTACATGATTTTGAGCCTAGAAAAGTGCACCAAGCAAAGCAAATAGCTTTAACAGCTTGCCCTTTTACTTTTTCAAACCCTAAAAGTAACAAGTCTTTGTCAAAGTAATCAGCTGAAGGGAACTTTGAAACTCTTATAAAGTGAGGAAAAAAAAACAAACAGCAAAAGTCAGAGAGAGACCAACATCACCAACAGGCCAAAGTACCCAATACTTCCCCCTCCCTCTAGCTTGGAGAGGCAAGTTGAAAAGGAATCTTTATTTTTCTGTCCCATATACAAACTCTCTTCATCTTAAGTCAGGTGAACAGAAATGAATTGCTACTCACATCTATACACGAACAAGGTAAACCAACACACATACACAATGCCAATCTGTCAAATACTCATATATATTAATTACATACACAGATTATTTGCACTATGAATATTTTGAATTGTGACAACTAACTCAATTTTTTTTCACCAAACACAAGTTTGCATAAATAAACATTTCTATGACTGAAAATAACTTTTGTGTGCTTAAAGAATAGTAAATCTAAAAAAATTTTGATATAAAATTTCATTTTCTCAATTCTTCATGGACAAAATTGTACAAAACTTTGTTTTAATTAACACTTGCTAACTGGTGACCCTTCTATTTTCTCAATGTTGCATTAATTTCCATTTTTACATGCATTTTCTGTATACATTCATTTTCTTCCTTCACTAAAACAATAACTTTTATACTGAATTCATATTAAATGTTAGTGTGGTCTTCGTAAAACCCAAAGACATTATTGTTACCCAAAATGGCCTTGACCAAAGCCAAGAACCATGCCAAAAAACTTAAGGGACCTTAACAAAAAATTGAAATTCAGAAGCTCATATTTAATTAGGGTCTAATGATTGTGGGTTTAATGCAATCTGAAATATTTGAATTTTCAAATAGAAGGTTGTATCCATATTCGAAACACTTTAAGATACTCTAAAAGAAATTGCAATTTAGGAGATATTTATTAGTTGATGTCCAATTTAACAAAAAATTGGAATTACCTGATTTTCACAAAGAGCTTGCATAAAGAAAAATTAAACTAAATATAGCCCACATTACCTCCCTAACAGTTGCATTCCAAAGTTTTTATTCTATTTTTTGCTGTATTTTTCTCATGAACTTAAGTGCCTATTATTTCTGCAACATTTAATATTTTTACTATTATTTGGAATTACTTATGTGATCCCACTCCCTTCCTCTTTCATTACTTCTCCCCCTGAACTTTCCCATTTCTAATACTAAATCGATGTTGTCGTCTTTACTCTTACCATTGTATAATGTTGGTTTCTTTCTCCTCTTCTGATGAGAAGCATTTAGCTTTGAAATGCCATGACCTAAAGAGGTTCCCGCTCATTTCCCTTTTATTCATTGATATGATAATGTAATAAAGTTCTAATCTAACTTTAATTATCTCTCTATCTTTTCTTATAATTGCTCTTCTTAATCAGGTAGAGCTTCATCTATCCAAACAGGTAGCCCTTCTTTTTTTTTTTTTTTAATGAAAAAAATCAATTTTTGCAAGTTAACTTATATATATATATATAAAATGTATGTATATATATTAGTATTGTAATGATTAATTGGTATTGGAGTCTGGAATCAGAAAAATCAGAACTTTTTGGGGTATCGGAATTGGAAAAATTTCTGCCTATTGTCTGATTCCAAAAAAATGATTCTTTTAATTTTTTGTTTGTTTTTGTTTAAACCCCAATATTCTAATTGATACTAATGATAAGATGATAAACATTTATTGATTCTAAACTATTATTAATTACTAATGAAGTGATATTAAAAACAATTTGTACACAAAGACGTTTTGTTTCCGTGTATAGAACATAATTCTGAAGTTACGCCATCAATTTTTCCAAAGACTTTGTATATGTTATTTCTAGTGGGAGACAATTTGTTTTTAGGCCAGAGTTTGATTTCAGGAACGTCTCTATTTCAGATATGATGCTAGTCTCAGTCTTTTTTTTATGAATACTATTATGGTATGTATTCTTCAGAATGGTCTGGTATATTCTCTGGTTCCTTTGTTCCAGCTCCTTTGGTATCAATTTGCTGTCTTGATACCTCATTGTAATACAGCTTCCTATTCGAAATAGCTTCTTTACAAGAAATACAAGCTTGTGGAACTCTGTGTCTGCTGACTGTTTTCCTCCTGGCTTGGTCTTTTAATAGGCATCTCCTGTCTAATCATCTTTTGTTCTTTCTAGTTTCAAGCCCTGTCTGGAGCGATTTCCATTAAAAATAAACCAAGACTAAAAAAAAAAAATCAAATTTAATTTTTTAGTTGTAAAAAGCAAAACATTTTATTTTTTGAATATAGATACTATTTATTTATTTATTTACTATTTTACAGAAAGAACAACTCCTTTTCCAATATGACCCTGCAGATGTGCCTTCAGATATGGCAGGTGTCATGGCCTCCATCAAACAGGTAAGACTCCATAACTTCTCTGTCTTCTGACTATGGATTAAAGTGTAGGTTTTTTTTTTTTTGGCTTTTTTTTAAATCTCAGTCCCAATCATTTTTCATGAAATTGTAAACCTAAAATATTTTTGTAAATGAAATTGAAACCGTTGCAGACATTTTAAGTCAGATAATGTAAGATGTACAGGTACAACTCTTTCCGGAAACCATTTCGTCGTTGTAAATCTCAGATTTTTGTACCTCAAATACTTTTTGCTTCTCGTAATTTTGAGGGAAAGCAAACTAAACAATGAATAACAGAATTTATTTTTTTCTTTAAAACTTTTCAAGTTCATTGATGTTAATAAAACGTTTTCTATTTTTTTTTACTCCCATTTCAGTTGGCGGAAAACACCTTGTTTCACTGGCGGGAATTCCCCATTGTCCTCCCTTCATCAATCACAGACAATGAACCACAACCAACAGAAGCTGCTAACGGTGATATCAGCAAAGAGCGACCAGTACGGATTGAGTTTTTATTTTTTAAGCTACTTCTCAATTTTGGTTAAATTTAAATTTATTGCAAAATTAATAGTGAAACTGATAGGCAAAATGAATTACCCACCATCCTTGTAGGATAAACCATCACCATCTTGTGTGTTATGTTTGGCCTGAACCCAAACTACTTGAATGTAGTTAAATAGTTGAGATAGTAAATTAATCCATGTAGCATTCTAAACTGTCCTTTGATGACACTAATGACAGCTTTACATGAAATTTAAGTTACAAAGAGAATTTTTGTTCACTATAAAATGTATTCAAGTCTTCAATGTCTATGCTCTTTTTTCTGTTAAGTACAAATAGTTTTCTCTCTAGATTGTTCATAATTATTATAAAATCTTTCTCGGTTGGTAGAAAACTTACATAAAATTACCCTCCTCCCCCTCTCTCTTTCTCCCATTTCTCCCTCCCTCATTCTCTCTTTCTCCCTCATTCTCTCTCTGTATCCCCTCTCACTTGCTCTCTCTCACTTTCTCCCTCTATTTCTTTCTATCACTCTCTGACTCACTCTCTTTCGTTCATTCAAACCATTGCCATTCTTCCACTTTCTAATATCATATGTAACCTAACAAAGCGATCTCCAATTCACTTATTCTCCCATGCCATAAATACATATTCATAATTAATATTACAACTGACCTTTCATAACAAGCCACAAACAATAGCAAACATTCTCAAAAGTAATCCACAGTTAAATGCACACACATACACACATACATACACACATACATACATACATACATACACACATACATACATACATACATACACACACATACATACATACATACATACACACATACATACATACATACACACACACACACACACATACATACATACATACATACATACATACATACATACATACATACATACATACATACATACATACTGGAAACAATTGCTCACCCCCCCCTCCCGCAAAAAAGAAAAGAATGTTGCATCTATTGTTGTTTATATTTAATGAAATTAAATGCATGCAAATTACACAGTATTATTATTATTTCTCGTTCATTACTTTACCAAATTGTATATTTATATTATTTTAGTCCACTAATTACCCGAGATGCATTGAAATCATTCTAGTTTTTAATGTATTATTTGTTTGCGCATTTTTCTTTTTTAACTTGTACAGAAAAAGAAAAAAAAAAAGTTGATTGTAACACATTGAGGGAGGAGACAGAGGATAGTAAGCAAAAAATCTTGACAGTATAAAATCGACTTCGAAATGTAATGGAGAATGTCCTCTTCTCTTCCCTTTCCCAGTGGAAATGAGATTGCTAGTCTTTCTCTACTGTATCATTATTTCCATGGTGTGTCCTTGACTGAACTCCAATATATGGTTACGCCCTTTAAAATATTCACAACAAAAACTCATCCAGTTACAACCACTGTAAACAATTTTCATTTCTTTCTCTGTATACCTAAATTTAAACAGAACTTCCATGAGCAAAGTTTCTTTCCAAGAGTTATCCGTTTGTGGAACACAATACCACAAGGCAGTTTCCCCGCCGACTACTACTACATGATCGTTTTCAAATTCAATAGTAACAAATTCTTGTTGAGTCATTCTTTTAAATCAAATCCTGCCCAATTTCAACCATTGTTACCAATTCTCATTGTGTTGTCTTATTGTCTACCTCACAAACTCTTTAACCCTTATCTATCCTTTGTGGCCTTTTAGCCTTGATAAGTAGTGACCCATTGTTAGTACATAAAGTGCTATTCTTCTTATTTCTCATCTTTCTCTCTATTTTATCCAATGCCCCAGGGAACAGATTAAGAAAAATGGTGCACTCCTTTTTTTTGGCACTAGCTTGAAACAATTTAATGAAGATAAGAGTTGAATAAAAAACAATTGAGATCCTACCTGTACCTACCACCCGGTGTTACCTGATATGCAATGAAGTCATTTTACTTTAAAATTTTTATTTCATTGTGCATGATTAAACTTAAGGTAGAAAACTTCCTTTATATTCATCAATTAAAAACATGAGTTCTTTCCTCCGCTGAATTTTTTTTAGGTCATCACTTAAAAATGTTTCACATTAGCAGTCTCTGGGCCAGAGTAAGTCATTTTTTTTAAAAATAAATTATAGCGAAGAGTATTTCCAATAACACAGTATAACACAGTATAACAATAACAAACAAAACTTGGCTAGATAGAAACAAATTTTTGATTTGTCAGCTTAAGTGCTATTTGAGTCTGACTTTGAAAATCCGATAGCGTTATATGTTAGATTGAGGAATACATGATTATTTTCCATAAAGTAAAGGGTTTAATATTTTTCTTTTACAAACTGAGAAGGATCTCCTGTTGACATGAGTGTTTTTTGGTTGAAGGAATTTGTGCCTAGCGGTAATAACAAAATAGATGCACACATGTTGATATTAATAAAACATGTAATGGTTTTATTTGCCATTTCATGATGCCTGGAGATAGCATTTTTCTGACCTAAAATACACTAAACATTGATGTTATTGCTTTTTCCATTTTTTTTTTTTTTTGCAAAACTCAATCATGTTCTACAAAGTAAAAAAAAAAAAGAAAAAAAGAAATTCCTTTTCAAAACAACCAAACACTATGAATAAAATATTTGAATATATAAAGAACTTGAGGCATAAAAACTTTTCTAAAATTACTAGATTCAGCATTAAATAACCTGAAAACATTTGATATTCCATAAAGCAAATCAATAAAACAATCAAACTTCACCATATGTTCAATTTGATGCAGACAAACTTTAAGGAGAAATGAGCATTTTTACCAAGTTGAAAATATCCAGTTGATCAAGTTTCATATTCAAGTTTTTTATCAAAACACATTTTTTGATAAAAATATTAGATAAAGGAATTATGACAAGATCTGTAATCTTAAATGCTTTTGTTTCCCATTAAGCTATTTTTTTTTTTAAATGTGAAGAAATTCAGCTTTTTTAACAAAGAAACATTCTTTCTATATATATATATATATATATATATATATATATATATATATATATATATATATATAAATAATCAAATCATTTTCAAAGAAAGAGTTACACAATAGCATTAAAGTTTACAGCTGTTTCATGATGATGCCTATATTTAGTCATATAATATAACATAATATTTGTCCAAACAGTATCTCTCTTCAGAACAGTATTTCTGGAGCATCTTTTGAAAAAACAATAATGCTGAAAAAAATAAAATATTCATTCTTGACCAAAAGAAAAATTGAAAAATGGATTCAATGTAAAATACTTCAGTAAAATGTGTAATAATTTTACACATCAAAGTGTATATTTTTGTAACACAGGAAAGTACAAGGTGTTCAAACAGTTTGTGATTCAAAATATGCCAGGTATCAGCTTTGGGAAAAGAAATGTTATGCTATCTTAATCAAGCCCTATCAAGGGAGATAATTTTTTGAAATTTTTATTTTTTTTATAGATTTTTGTAATTTTCTTCAATGTTTCTGTCATTTTATTTTCACTCATATTCAGAACTATGTTTATTTTAAGTTAGAAAAATTATATCTGTAAATTTTATGAATAAATATCTTTTGCAAATTGAAAAAACAATATAAAAAGATGTGATTATGAGGAAAATAAATCTTCCATGTGTTTCACTATCATCTGTTTTTATCCTTATCTTACTACATCCTTTTTTCTTGGTTGCACTTTTTGGAACATGAAAACTTTTACTAAAATTATTGGACTTGGCAAACAACTAGCAAATGACGCTATTAATGTGCATCCAAACCAAAAATCATGGATAATTTTTTAAAATATTGAGAACCTTAAGCATAAAATGTTTAACAAAATGATTGGATTTAGCATTAAATAATCCAAAAACATCATGAAAAAGATAAATATTTGAAGATATTAAGAATGTTTACCAAATATACTAGATTTTATATTATACTAGCATGGATACCTGGCGTTAGCTGGGTCAACATGAAGTTCGATTTGGACACTGCTATACTAAGGATATTGAGCACTTTCATTGATATCCACACAACAATATTAAAAAAGAACAGATAAAAATACGAAAATGTGCCCCCCCCCCCGGCAAAAAAAAAAAAAAGTATGTGACAACCTCCCCACCAGATATTTCAGCAGAAGGGATACGAAGAGAAGTTATAAGTAGAATTTTTTGAACCAAAATTGACGTTTTTATGTTTTAACAATGATTACTTATGACTTATTGTAGAATTAAAAGAAAAAAAAAATTAAGCATTTATGATAAAAAAAAATGTGATTTATGTAACCCATGAAATAAGAAGAATGTTTTGTTTTAATTTAATTAAAAAATGCCAAATAAATAAGACAAAGTACAAAACAGAAAATATTTAAAAAAAATCTTTTAACCATGTTTAAATGCAAAAGAAAAAAGATGTTAAAAAATGTAAATAAAAGTTTTTTATTTGTTTGTTTTAATTAAAAAATCATAATTAGAATTTTTGTTTCTTTTAAATAAAAATAATGTAAACCTCTGATTAAAAAAAAAAAAAAAATCGAAATAAGAAAATTGTGTTTTTGCTTTAAGATAATTATCCGCTGAAATTAAAAAACAACCCTGTTTAAATGAAAAAAACAAAAAAAAAAAAAACAACCACCGGTAGATGTATGCAAACCTCCAAACTAATGCTTATGAGACAACCTTTTAATCCACTGGACCACAGCATTAATTGCGGAATCACATTGGAAATTCTTTTATTTAAGCAAATACAAAAAACAATGCTTGACACATGTGCAGTTGTTGAAATCGTTTAGAAAGAGACGATTTTACCCCCCCTCCCCCGCCCCATTTAAAAAATCTATTTCTATGCAAAATAATTGACCTTTTTTTTCAAATTTTTATATATTCTGCATCCGAGGCATTGCTCTTTCAGATGGTACTGGTTTCAACCCGGGCAGATGTGGCTGACAAAATTTTTTAGCAAACATACAAACACACACACACACAGACGATTTCTCTTTATATAATGGATAGAAGAAGAAAATGAATAAAAGTCAACTTTTTCTTTTCGTATGAATCGGCATATTGTTTGATTCTGTTGTTGGCATTGGTTGCTCTATTCTTTTTAGAATCAAATATTCCCAGCAGGGACCACATCAAGGTTGCCAACCACAATGAAAGTGGTGCTGTGGATCCGACAGCATGTTGAGTTGTGAGTTTGTGCTGGTATCCTCTTTGTGACTGCCACCTTCCAGAAAAAGGGTTGATATGCCTTAAAATTAATCCTCCAAATCCCTCTTTGTTGGGCCATAATCAGATAAAGAGTGAAAATTTTTTAAATAAGCACTGATCTATTTCCATGCTAGTAGATTCAATCCTAGAAACGAGTTTACAGGTAACAGATTTTTGCATTGATTTAAAAGGTTGTACTAATTTCTTATCCGATTGTCAAATGTCAAAATGTAGGTATATAAACAATCTAATACTCATTGGATAAAATGATAAAAGTATAATACAAAGTAAATTTAATTGATCAGTTTTCCATTAACTACACAGATGTTGTTCCACTCTTTGATCTTACCTTTGATCTTCGCTTTATAATATTGAATGCTTAGTAAGGAGGCATCAGTTATCATTTTTTGAGTTCTTGGTACGACTTGACCAAGAACTGATGTTCTCATTTCTTGGTGATGACAACCAACAGATGCTGCATGGCTGAAGAATTCAAAACTTTGAGATTTTTGAGAAAAAACAAAAAATAACTTTGCCACTTTGTTTTTGCTGATAACTCAAATATGAAGTTTATACCAAACATGGTTGGATTGCAGAAAGGATTGAATTTTATTAACAATTCGTGGACAGCATTTTATTTGGGTCAGCTTTTATATGCAGCACTACACTTTTCCCAAATGTGTTCTGGTTCTTTTCAGTTATGCACATCAGAGAACACACAACTTTCTATACATTTGGGAGTCTGAATCTAATCACATTGCCCTCATCATGCTTAAATCTTTTTTATTTTATTTTGAAGAAAGTGAGTGTGATCCAGGTACATGACACAAAATATATCCCTCAATACAAACCCTTTCTCTGACCATCCTTTAACCCTGAAAAATACAATTTTTGACATAACTCTAGTAGTGTATTTGTTTTCTCTTCAAATTCTTTTAATCTTCCCTTGCAGCCTCAATCACTTTGCTGCAAATAATAAAATTTAATTCTAATTGAAAATAAAATGAAAATGTACTGCCTTGTGTACGGATTGAACTTGCGGCCTTCAAATTTAGACTTTTGTGTCTAGCCAACACACCCTTTCTGTCCATTTCTCATTTCATTTGTCTCTCCTCATATCAAATACATTGTGTTTAAACAATCAAACAAGCAAGATTATTGGAGTTTTAGAATTATATATAATAGAGAAATTTCAAAGAGACACAAGAATTTGATCGCACACTTCAATAAACATTGGAATTTCTTTAAACAGAGAGAGAGAGTAACTAACTAATGGAATAAGTTTGTTGAAGTGTATCAAGAATGTATCTAGTGTAAATAGTTTTTAAAATAACATTAATGAATTTCGGACTCTATTGGGAGGTCTCTGATGAAATTTGTAAACAAATTCAAACTTATTGAAGTTTGTGTCATTGAAGTAGAAAAATAAAAAAGAGAATATAATATAAAAATAAAACAATCAAACAATTTATATTTTTTTAAGTAAACTAGAATTAATGGTCTCTATGAGCCCAAATTCTAGTTCTTATATATGAAATATTAATTTTTTTTTACTGCCAATGTGTAATTAAATGCAAATAAATTTTCTTTAACTATTAAAATAATTTCCAACGCTATTTATAATGTTTAACCGTTCATTTATTTTTATTATCACTCATGTTTGAATTCATGATGTAAATCATAAATCTATGATGTCACACCAAAGCTATGATTATTTTCTCCATTTCTAAAATTAGTTAAGATTTCTGATATTTGGAAATTAGACAAATTTTGCAGTGTATTATGCTTAAAAAAATTGACTCCCTCAGACAAACACACAAAAGCTCTATTTATAAAAGATTCAAAATTTTTTGTTTTCAGTTTTTGTATATTTTATGGAGGTTTTTAACTTAGATTTATTTCAATAACAATTATGTTAATAAATTTTTTACTTAAAAAAAAAGTATAAAATTTTTATTTGATCAGACACTTTTCATGTTTTTTTTTTCTTTTGAATAAAAATCATTTTATTTTGCTGTAATGTGATCAAAATAAAACTGATAAAAAACATTGAATTCATAAGTGTAAAACTTGTAAACTTCTGATTGAACAAATGAAATCACTATTCAGGTGCACAATAAAAATGCATTTATAATGCATGGGATAATGTACAATTGTAAGAGAAATGAACAGTACATGGGTCATAATATGCATGTGTACTGAGAGAAAGAGCATAAGTTGTAGTTTTGGTGAATTTTACGAAGCATAGGATTCTAAAGGATGATGCGGGCGGTTTGTTTCATGCTTTAGCAATTTTGAGTATGAAAAAATGTTTCTGAAAGTCATGGGAACTGTACAGTTACCTGATTTTGTAACATTTAGAGCTTCAGTGAGTCCAAACTCAGAGGCAAGGCATTCAAAGAATGGCAGGGGTCTAAAGGAACATATTTGTTTAATTTCCAGGCAATTAATGTTCAGAGCAAAATGGGAGTTCCAGACCAATGATGCAAGTTCTAAATGTGATCACACCATAGCTGTGAAAAGTTTTAAATAGATGACTGGAGTGCAGCTAACAAAACTTCTGCCAAATAATGACAACACAACCTGAGCCTCCATATCAATTTTAGAGATCTCCTTTGTCTCATTAAATCACTGTTGATAGTCATAAAATTATGTATTTTTGTTTTATTTAAAAAAAATGGTTAAATTTACAAAGCCATTTGGCGGAAGTAACGTCAGACAAATTTTTAGCTACGGATTACCAAAACTGTATAGAATGTACTTTTTTTTTTCTTTTTTTTTTTTAATGCAAATATAAAAATAGAAGTTTTATTCAAACAGTTTTTATTTGAACTTTTATAACAAAATTCTAACCTTTTTAATAAAAATGTTTCTGAACTTTTTTTTTTTATAATATTTATCAACAGTTTTTTGCTTTTCTTTTTTTTAAAGAGATTTTGTTTAAAAAATATTGAATAAAACTATTTTTATATTTGCAAAAAAAAAAAAAGATACATTCTATACAGTTTTGGTCATCTGTAGCTAAAAATTTGCCTAACATCACTTCCGGCTAATGGCTTTGTAAACACAGGAAGATAGAAGGTGAATTTAACCTAAAAAATACATTAAAAAAACTCAACTTTGGCTTGTTAAATTTTTAAGTGTAAAATTTGTATGATATGTGCAAGACATTTAAAAACCAAATGGAAATGATAATGGTGTCAAAAAACTACAATAATTATTAAAACTATATTAAAACTAATAATAAAAAGAAATAATAAAAGCAAAAGTGATTATAGTTTTTTTAAAAATTTCATTCTGAAGTGCTTAATATGTAAAGAGCATTATAGTGATTTTCTTTTTTTTTTTTTTTTTTATAGATTTTAATTTTAATTTCACATCTTAAAATATTAAAAAATAAAAACAATAAGAGAGAAGATATATTTATTGACCAAATTTTGCATTTTTTTTTTTTCTTTTTAATCATTTGAGGCACAATCAAGCTTTGTCAGCCATGAAAGTTTACAAATCCTAAGAAACTGTGAGATGTACAGTTGCTTAAACTCTTAAGAGTTCAACTCACTGGGTTTTCTTCTGTGGCACACAGCACAGCCTTGATATCCGCATTTTAAGGCTTACCTAAACATATCTTGTTGAAGTTGTTGCAACCTAAGCAAAATTGTGTTGTTATCAACTCTGCCTTCAATTTGCAGACTGTCTTTATTTGGTTCTGCAACGTTATGATTCTGTTCAAACTTTTAAGCCATAATGTAGCAGTACAGGGACAACCAATTATTTAATCCTCACAGATTATCTGGATGGTGGCTCATCATGTAGGTGGCTAAAATTTTGTTGTGTAGAAGACCCATAGTAGCAGTTTGTTCTCACTCCTTTTCTTATTTGTTGTTGTGTTGTAATGTATATCAATTAATAGCAGTGATTATGACTGACAATACAGGGTTTAACAATGCTTATGAAATTTTAATTTTTCTTTTTTAAATATATGTATGTGTCCATGTGTTAGCCGACTACTTGGCATTGCCCAGTGATAAAATAGGCTTAAATATGATATTTTAATTTATGCAGATTTCGTAATTATTATTATACAGCCAATTCTCTTTGATTATTATATTGTACTTAATATACAGTCATGATTTCAAGTTAAAACAAAAAATTTGACTTTGGTGCCATCAGCTAGAATTGAAATCAAAACATTTAACTTTCCAGTGATACTCCTTACTATCTGAGCTAAAGTTACATGCATCTCAAAACTTTACAAATCAACTGACTTAAACATATAAATGTATATTTGTGCATGCATAAAATGTACACATTAGTTTAACTTACACCTGCCAAGTTCTAATTTTTCAATTTTAACTTCTTAGCAGCTTTCTTCTTCTTTTTTTCAGCTAAAAACCAAATTAAATTTGTTTCACAGGCCTGAATAGTCTATATACATAATTTTAAGTTTGTAGACTAAAAATTGATAGAGTAGTTCAGTATCAATTATTCTATATATATATATATATATATATATATATATATACACACACACACACACACACACTGATATCGTCATGACAAAGTTTTCTCCCTTTAAATAGTTAAATTTAAACCAACCACATTAATAAGATGCAATAAATAAATACAATTTAAACTCATATAAAATGCAAATAAATTTATAAATGCACAAAAGAATAAATAAATCAAATTAAAAAATATCAACAATGACCCTACATTATTAGGTTTAAAGAATAAAAATAGGTCTTAAAGCAAAATAAAAAAAAAAAAATTCCAAACCCATTCCAATTACTGCGAAACTGCTCATATTTACAGTCACTCCATATGCATGTTTGAACTAAAGTCAAGCACATATCTAAGGAAAGGAAATTTTCCAAAAATTTATGATACAGAACTTTCATCGCACCAGACTTAATTTGTTTCAGTTTCCGTTATAGTTCTGCATTACATTGCCTTATATAAGTTACCTTTATATACACACTAGACAATGCTTCAAGCAAACTACATTAACTTCTCTTCTTCTCCAATATACAATGTACATTCATAATATCCCTAACCCATTCCCATATATGAAATGGAGCAGCTTTCAAAATATGACTCTAATTTGGAGGGGGGAGGGACAAAAAAATTAAAAGGGAAAAATTTTCTCTGTTTATCTGCTTTATGTTATACTTGATTTGCACAGTGTTTTGAAAATGTGGGTGCATTCGAGTTTCTTGTCTGAAAAGTATGGGGGAAGCGTGCATAAAAAGAGGTAAGCAAGATGGCTTAGAAGAAGACTGCATTTTTGATAAAATGTTGAGCAATAATTAAACAATAATTAAGATTGTCCCATTTCTTGTAAATTTCAGAGTAAAGTTACGTTTCGTGATGTTTTTATTGCTCCAACTTTTGATGAATTGGAAGAGGTTGCAAGATTGCCAAATGGGGGACAGAAAAAGCTCAATGAAAAGCAGTTGTATTGTATCTGGGACAATGGGTATGGACACAACTCTTTTTTTTTTTTTTCATCTTGTTTCTTTTTTTTATTTTATTTTATATTTTTGAAGAAATGTATTTGTAGAAATAAATGACAAATATTTCAAATGCCAAAAAAATTATAAATGTTACATTGAAAAATAAGCTGATTTTTTTTTGTTTTTTTTGAGCAATAAAGAAGTTGCATCACTTTTTTCAGCTTCACATAATCATCAAAATTAATGTTTATCACAATGGTTGCACCTTTATATTGAAGAAGCACAAAAGGATACTCATATATATAAGAGAAAAGAAATTAAAACTGCCAGTTGAAATTTACAATCTTTCTAAAGATTTATTTTCACCTCCAGATCACCTTTCAAAGAGTCTTCATGCAAGCTGCAATTTTATGCCTGGTTCGTTTTTATTATTTTTTTTTACATCGCCTACATTTTTTTCACAGGACATGTACATTTTTGCAATTTATGACTAGAAAAAATTGCAGTTTCATTTAATGCTGTAACCAGCAAATTCTAGCATTACTACAAGTATAATTTGCTGGTTATCTCTGTCCTCTGATGAGAAGAATAGCAAGACTAGCATTTTTTGAAACTCTGCGGAATAAGGACTTTGTAAATGGTTTTTTTGAGTATTCAGTCGAACAATAAATTTTGATTGTGAATTTCAACTTTAAGTTTTAATTTCTTTTCTCTTTAAATAAGCTCTACCCTTATTGTGTGGGTGTATTGAGCTTTTTTATTTGGTTGGGATTAAAATATCTATATATATAAATACTTGGTATTTATATTAGATTGAAGTTTACCATTGCTTATATCAGGTAAACATTGCATCTCCTTTAATTTCACTATATATATATATATATATATATATATATATATATATATATATATATATATATATATATATATACACACACACACACTTTTGACAAGATTAGGTTTGAACTCGTCGTCTAAGTCTCTAAGTACAACATGCTAACAGATTGAGTTACTGAATCAATTTTCACTCACTTTTACTGTCAAATGTTGATTAAAACGACAACACATTTTTATTCCCTTTTCTTTTTATTTCTTTACTCCTGTCAGCCAAAGGCAACAAAAAAAAGTAAAGAAAGAAAGTAATGATTAAATAGTATCCCTTCTTTCCCTGAATTTTTTTTTTTTTTTTTTTCATTGATCACCACTTATCAAGGCCCGGAAGCCACTCAGGGATAAGGGTTATTGCAAGTACAGTACGTTAGTGTGGAGATTTGATGAAGTGTTAGGAATTTGTTAACGTTGGACTTGAAGACATCCAAGTTGTAGTCAGGTGGAAAGCAGGCAGACGGAACAGAGTTCCACAAGCGTGCAGTTCTAAGAAAGAAGCTTTGTTCATGGAATCCACGTTTTGATTCAGGCACAGATAAAGAGTGGGGGAAATTTTTCACAGTGGATTCAGCTAGACGGGTGTTTTTCGTGAAAGATTGGCGAGGGGGGACCAGAGATTGGAGTTCAGACGAGCACCTGCCATGGAAGTAACGATAAAACAAGGATATGCTCGCAACGTCTCTTCTGTGGGAGAGAGGTTGCAGGGTAGAGAAAAGGGCATCCCCCACTAAGCCACGAAGTCTATTTTGTACTCTGTCAAGACAGGATAGGCTGTTTTTAGCAGCTCCTGCCCAGATATGGCAGCAGTATCCCATCCTTGGACGTACTTGGCTTTTATATAGATAGAGAATTGCATCAGTAGTGAGATATCTTCTGGAGCGGTAGAAGGATCCCACCATCTTTCCAGCTACCTTGGCAACAGACTTGATGTACGTGTTCCATTTCAGATCAGGAGTAAAGGTCAAACCCAGAAGCTTACTTGACTTACCCATGATCCCCATTTCATAATGCTGAGTGTTTAGCAAGGAAGCATTAAGTACAATTTTTTTGAGTCTTTGGTATGATTTGATGGAGGATTGAAACCTAATCTCTTGGTGCATTAGCAAACACTAACCATTATGCCAATTTATGCATATTACAACAAAAAAAATGTTTTATTTTTAATTTTTAGTATAATGAACATGATTTCAGTAGTGTTGGGAGGAGGGTCATCTTTATTTTATACTCTCTATTATATTTAGATGATAAAGAATTGATAAGGGGAAAATGTCAAAATGCAAAGATGAAAGAAAACCTATATGCATTTGTCAGCTCTTGTGGATTTTTTGTTGTTGTTGTTGTACCTGTTGTTTTAACTTTATTTAAAAACCAGGGGAGATAACTTGTATATTTTTCATAAATATGGTAACTTATGTTTTGATTTTCTCCAATCACCACTTTGGAGAAAAATAATGTTACAATTTAATTTAACTTTGAAAAATGTCTGCTTTCTAAATATTTTGATTCTTGTATTCTTTCAGAGAATTTGAAGTTGACAGCATTCATTTCCCTGGTCAAACACACAAATGGCATCTGAGCCAACTGCTGCAAAAAGGTTCCAGGCGATCTCATGAAACCCTTCTTGATGTAAGTATGGATACATTTAGAATTATAATTTAATATGAGGATGAGTCAAAAGGTTTTCAACATTTTAGTAATGTGTGCTACTCCAACGATTCTTGTCAATTGATTTCAATATCAACCAAGAAACTCTGTACCAATCTGTCATCTAGACAATCTTCTTTGGTTGTGGAATGTGGTCAATAAGGATGGTTGATCTGTTGGCAGGAAAATGTGTTTAACTTTGACATGGAGATTGTCATACATTGTTTATTTGTCAGCTGCAGCTGATTTTATGTGGATAATTCTGATGATTGCAGCTTGTCTTAGTTGTTTCTGCAATGTAAGCTGTGGCTGAGATTAACATTGTACAGCATTTTGATCGTGGAAAAGTATTATTTCCATCAACATGAAGTGATAGTACCCCATTATTTTCTGAATTTTTTAGATAAGAGTTAATTATTCATATTATTTGGATTCTTTTAATTGGTGTTTTCATACATTTTAATTGGTGTTTCATTATTTTCAATTGATGTATTATTAAATTCTTTTAATTCTTAGTAATTTCTTTTTTTATTTCTTTGCAGGACATGGCATTGGCACTTCGAATTCTGCTGATTACAGCTAGAAATCGCTTCCATTCACATTTCTTTAGTTTATCTGAAGGATTCAAAAGTTGGGGACGAGGCCTTTGGAAAATATTTGGTATGTATTTTGCTTATCCCTGAAATGTATTTTTTAACAATACACATTTTCTATTTAGTTGTATGCGCGTATTGAGGCGATTTTATTTTTTTCACATGTGACACCAATTTTTATGTATTAATAAGAAAAATTGTTTTGTATTTGAATTATATTATTGAAATTAGAAAGCCAAATAATGATGTGTGTTTTTCTCCAAAATAAATTATTTATTTTAAAGAATAAACAAATTTTTAACTTAAAAATAAAAAGTCTTCTTCAGGTTCTGAGATCTCTCCTCTTTTTTTTTTTTTTTTTTTTTTTTTTATAAATCATCTTTCCTGTCAAAGATATAAAGTCCCTCATGAATAGCAATCTGTGGAGGTGTTAGTCATGGTTGGTTTAAATGTCTCTTGTGCCACACATAGCTGCGTGTTATGGGTTAATAAGAAAATTATTTGCACTTGGAAAACATTATTTCGTATTTGAATTATAGAAATTAGAAAGCCAAATAACAATGTTTGTGTTTTTCTCCAAACATTGGTTAATAAAAAGTTAAGTGTTTATTAACAATTAATACAACTCGAATTCTAAATCAAGAAATACAAAAATAGTGAAATGCATGAATGTACTATCCCAAGCTGCCACATTTGAGTCCTCTTTCTTGCCTTGATATCAAAATCATCTTCTCATCTAATGAGAGATGATCTCTTCTCTTTTCTACAGGCTTTCTTGCATGAGAGGCATTGCTACTCTTTCTGTATTCTATCATTTTCAAATCATATATAAACAAATATTCATCATAAACTGCCCTCAACTCATCAAATTTTGGTCATTCCATTCATCATTTTCAATCTTCTCATAATATTTCATCATTTAATTGACAATGCATCTGTCTCATTAACACTTATTCTTGAATGGCTTTTCACATTGACAAGTAATGACTCACTAGTAAAGAAAATAAACTTAACATATTTCTCTTATGCTATTGTACTATAAGTAGGATTTAGGAACAGAGTTTGGATCCTTGCTTATGATCAACGAATGGCCTTCAATCACAACCAAAACATGTTTTTTTTTTTTTTTACGGACAAAGTCAGTTAGGGATTTCTAATCATGCTGAAAAGTAGAGATGTTGAACACTTGTCTGTTTGGATAAAAAGCTTTACAGTCACAAGGGGGTACAAGTGAATCAAATCCAATAATCACATCTCTTGTTGTCATAAGCTTTGGAAATAATTTTACTTTCATATCTCAATAAAATTTGAATGATTTGATGCATGTATTGAAGCTCCTTCTCTGATACAAGGTTGCCATCTTAAATATGAACATTGATAACATATGATCAGAATATAAAGAAAAAAAAAAGACAAATGAAGGACCGAAAATGATAAAGGAATGGTTGAATATATATATATATATATATATATATATATATATATATATATATATATATATATATATATATGGTAAAAATGGTAATTAGTAAAACCAGAAGAGAATGCTCAATACTATTACAGAACAAATATGCATTTTATTTTTTATTACCGTTTTATCTGTTCAATTACATATTATTGTTGATCTCCGCCCCCCCCCCCTTATTTTCTCTTCCTCTTTTTTCTCTTTTTTTTTGTTATTTTTTCTCTCGTATTTCTTTTAAAATCGTTCTTCCAAATAATAATAGTCATTTCTGTAAGGTCTGACAAGGCTGCTGGATCGTAAATATGGTCCGGCAACCAAAACATATGTAACTGAACAGATAAAACGGTAATAAAAAAATAAAATATATATATATATATATATATATATATATTATGGAGAAGGTTTACCAATGTTTGATGGACATAATGAAATGTGATACATAAAAAGGGATGAAAATAAGAGATGTTACTAACAAGAGTTTTCATTAAAAATCTCTAAACACAGACATGAATTGCCAGAGTAAACACACAGAATGTATGAGCAAAGTAAATAACTTATCATTACCTGGGAACTATTCTGAGATGAATTTTTCAATTTGTGTCTGACAGTAAATGCATCAATTGTGAAAATCATGTGAAACTGTGGAGTTATAGAAGATATGTCCGGCAAACATCTAGCCTAACACCAGAAAGAGGACAAGCCTCGTTTTCAATTTCATGTATGCAAAGTACTCGTCTTTTTTGTGTATCTCCAAACAGAATATTTAATTCTCTTGGTGCCTAGTATGATCCAAGGGAGATAACTTGAATATAATTCAAGGGAAATAAATCATGGATATACTGAGTCTGGATATCTCTGTTGCTATATTCTTTTTAAACCTATAACTCCCAAGATCCTAACAAACTAGTAACACAATCTTTGCTGCTTTGTGAGATAATAATCCTCAGTAACTACCGTAATAAGATTCTAGTTTTGTTTTGCATATTTTTTGTGTGTTCAAAAGTAATGTTCAACTTTGAAAAATGGACAGTTTATATTAAGATTTTCAAATTTGAATAACTTTTCGAAAAGGATTTGTAAATGGCTACCATTTTATATGTACATGAATTATAAACAAATTTAGATAATTTTTAAG
Organism: Euprymna scolopes; assembly: GCF_053919585.1. NCBI lineage: Eukaryota > Metazoa > Mollusca > Cephalopoda > Sepiida > Sepiolidae > Euprymna > Euprymna scolopes. The sequence continues at coordinate 47,760,555 of NC_136495.1, read as the reverse complement.
ATTTATTACGTTTCTTAATTTGTGAAACGAGAATTGATTATTCATATTATTTAGATCTCATCTTGAGTGTTATTTTCACAACACCTGAAGAAGGTCCAAGGTCACATCGATGAAACATGAAAATAATGTTCAGGATGAGAACAGTAGTCTGAAAAATCTAAATAATATGAATAAGATTTATTAATCCATCCCTATCTGATGTTGTCCAGTACTTGCAATTTGCTAAGCTTTTCTTTTTTAAAACTATGCATTTTTTCTTTCCAAAATATTATTTTCTTGTTCCAATCCAAAGTTAAGTAATTTTACACGGACAAATACAGAGGTATGTCCCTTTTTAAAATGGTGGCCAGTTCAAAATAATTCTGACCCAGAAAAATCTTTTCTTGAAGCAATTAAATTGAACTAAATTATATTTTTCTTAACAACATGCTGCAACAATCTACAACAAAAACTCACATACTAGAATCAAATATTGATTTTTTAGAAAGTAAAGTTTGGATGAAAAAAAAAAAAAAAAAAAAACAATACAAAGACTGTTTACTTTATTACTGTCCGACCGGCCAGTATCACTCGGTTGTAAAATGCGCATAAATATCATATTTTAATTCATGTAGAAACTGAGACATGTGCATGCGAGTAATATGTTTTTCTAAGCAGTTCACTTTTTGTAAGTAAAAAAAAAATAAATACTCGAGCTGAGATCAAAACCAAAACCTAAAGACAGTAAGTCAAATACGATAACCATTAGGCCAGCTTGACACAATCTTTAAAAAGTGTTTTCAAATCTATTCTTAACATAAGGAATCTCTCTCATGTGAATGATTCACGCATGCACATTCGTGAAACAGTTGACAAACGGATAAAAATCTGATTACCCCCACGTACCAATTTTTCAGTTTTGACCCCTTAGTAACCCTTTTTTCCAAATGAAAACAATTTAAAAGTTTTCTACATGTCTGATTACCCTATATACCAAATTTAAAGTCTGTAGATAAAAATTGTTGATCATATAGGTTCTTACTTTTATAGATAGATTATTAGTACATTCAAAGGAAGAAATTGGGAAAAAAAACAAAAAAAAAACAATGGAGAAGAAAAACTGCTTTTATACTAAGGCAATGCACCATTTCACAAGTTGATTGCAGTGATGGCAAAACCATGTATTATAATTTGCTTCTGCACCCATATTAATCTCCAGATCTAACCATCCAGCACATACTTGCTGCTTGTAAACGTCAAAAGAATGTTTCAGGAAAATAAATTTGGTTCCAATGAAGAAGTGATATCAAAAACAGATGTATTTTAAGGCCAAGAATAAACTGTTCTACAAAAAAGGCATTGAATTGTTTTAGCTATTATGTGAATGATTCGCACATGCATAGTCGTGAAACAGTTGTCAAATAGATAAAAATCCGATGACCCCCCCCCCCCCCCCCAATGTACCAATTTTTCAATTTTGACCCCTTAGAGCTCTTTTCTCCGGATAAAAACCAATTTAAAAATTTTCCACATATCTGAATACCCTATATACCAAATTTCAAATCTGTAGTTCACAAATTCATTGAGTATATAGGCTAAGAGTTCACACACACATATTTTTACTTTTATAGATATACTAGCGAGGGGTACCCGGGGTGGGAGGTGGGGTTAAAAAAAAAGTCAGTATGAGGATCGATCGTTGAGGCAAAGTTGTAAATTAAAGTGTGAAAAAAAAACGTGCGACGTTAACGATTGCCCCACCGCGAGATGCTAACGGAAACACGTTTGAATTTATTTAATTACTTGGATTTGGCAGGTGCCCGTTTTAATGAGTTAATGAGGTCAAGTTTGACTGTGGGATAGTATTCATTTACTGCGGAAAGCTTTTTTTTATTTTTATTTTCCCAAGATGTTATAGGAAAAAGACTAACCCACATGCGGCGAGCGACAAATGTTGAATATTTATCTTTCCAAAATCGAGTAAATTAAATAGACAGGCGAGCTTCGTTGTTAACTGTGAGATATTACGATTTATATGTGATCTAAAAAGTTTTAAAAAGTTGTGAAGCGACCGACCACTTCTCTGGAAAAAGCCTTTTGTAGACATACAGAAAAAGCGAACGAACATACATACATACATACATACATACATACATACATACACACACACATACATACACACATACATACATTTTCACTTTTATATTTATAGATAGATTAGATTAGTAAGAAAAGATAACTCCTGCTAAATGCCAATTTAATCTTCAGAATGGTGATCAGCCAGCTTCAAATTGAAAAAAAGAAACCAATAATAAAATTTATTAAAAAAAAAGCAAACTACTCATTTATTTTCAAGAAATCCTGTAAATTTGCTTACTCTAAAATGACAAACTTCTAGATGAAACACCAAATAAAGTGATCTTTCTGAATTACAATAATCACCAAACATATTCGCTTGAATATGATTAAAGATGATGATTTAAAGCATCAGATTTTTTTATTGGAAATCACTCCAGACAAGGTATGAAGCCACTAGATTTAAGAAACTAAAAACAAAATTACCACTTCAATGTCAAAGATGGAATGTGGGGACTAAAGGACAAAATAAGGGAAGAGTTGTGAGACTGCCAAACTAAAGTTCCATTTTCTACTCTCCTCAAATTATAATGAATGTTCTGATTTTAAGGTTCAAAAGAAACTGCTATCATATTTACTTTGGTTTCTTTAATGTAATTACTTTTATTGCTTTGGCAGAGTACAAATTGATTGTACCCCATACATGACAATCCATGGGATTATAACCAGAAAAGTTAGTGGGGAGGGGGTATGTGAAGTCGTTGAATTACTCAGAAAGCCACTACTGGATTTTCCCATAGGTATGACACAAAGCTGAATTCTGCTGCTATACAACAGTGGACAGCAACTTAGTAGAGCCGTCTGAATTGAATCTGAGTCCCTTTTTGAAGATGTGTAGCAGTATGACATGGCTTTGTGTGGAATCATACTTAAATACCATGGACAGTTTGAGGGCACTTGGTCTCGATGATGTTACTTGCTACTCTGCACTCTGTGCATCTGATCCTCACTCAGATGTTGTCGTCTGATAAGAATCTTTGATTTGATGGGATCTTTGGAGGATGATCTCTTTTCTTCTTAAAGTCCCTTTCCCACAGAAAACATGTTACTAGTCTTTCTCTACTCTAACGTTTTTTTTCAGTGAAAGGTGCTTGACTGAGCTCCAATCTCTGTTCCTCTATGCAAAGCATTCACAGCAAGAACTCATCTTCTTACCACAACTGTAAAGAAGTTTCTTTTCTTCCTTTGCATACCTAAACTCACACAAATTCCATGAATAAAGTTTCTTTCCAAGAATTTATCATCTTTTAAACACATTACAGCAAGAATGCTTCCATGCACATAACAAAATTGTCATCTTCAAGTACAGTGTTAACAAATACTTGTCAAGCTGTTCTCTTAAGTAACCAAATTTTGTTTATTCAATTCATTGTTTTCAATCCTCTCATAATCTTGTTCATCATCCAACTGACTATCCCATTTACCATTATCCTTGAGTGGCTTTTGGTCCTGATAAATGGTGAGTTATAAATCCATACAGAAATGACCACTTTCCATCTGTCAGTAAGTTACATTCATAAAGTTTCTTAGATTTTGAAAAAAATGTTTCGTTTTTGTCATAGATTAGAATGTTTCTAACCAAAGAATGTTTTTCATTTATTGATGATCTATATCGCTCATTTCAGATATCATTATTGGCATGCCTTCAACAAGTCCTGGGGATCTGACAGCCAAACTTAGAGAAGAACATATGCGCTATTTGGTTGCTGAATTAGACATTCGGGTAAATATGAATTTTTTTTTTTTTCTTATTTGATTTTTGTGTATCATCTAAAGCTTACATTTTTAGAATTCGGCTGACTTTTCTGTTGTGAACATTTTCTGATGCTTCTGGACACAACGTCAATGATTTTGCTGGAATCATTGACGTTGTTTTATGTCTTTCAATATTATACGCTTTCCTCCAGGCGACCCAGGGTCAGGGTTGATCAAACTCTAGCTTGTTTGACTAAGTATTATGAACCCATCTCCTTTTAGCCATCACCACCATCTTGAAGCTCTTTCTGCCATTCCAATGTTACTGTAGAATTGTGTAGATGGCTCAATCTGTGTGACAGAATTTCAGTGCATCCAAGAATAAATGTCAATTATTGAATAAACATTTTTGAAAGAAATAAACAAAAAAAAAATTAATATGTTTATGAATTTCTGAGATGAGAATTGGTAATTTGTACTATTTGTATTACTCAGACTGTGGTTCTAATGGAAGAAGAGCATGCTACCCACAGGGATTAAATATAGGGTTCCATTCAAAATACTGTACATATTCTTGAGTTTAACAAAAAGATTCTTGAGTTTGACAAGCTACAACTGAAGAAGATGGCTGATTACATCATTCAAAATGTTGTGAGAATAACACTTGAAAACAGTAGTTCAAAGAATTGAAATACAAAAAAATTAATGTTTTATTTCCTTTGTTAATTAACATTTTGTCCGTTTTGGAATATTTTAGATGAGGATTGTATTAATTCAGATTATGATTTTCATCTTAGTTATTTTCACAACATTTTAACCAATGTGATTTCTAACCTTCTTCAAGTGTATCTTTTGGAGCTTGGGAAAAATATAAAATCCACTTGACCACAACGTTAATTGCGAAATTGTGGAAATTATTTTATTTAAACTAATTCTAAAAATGCTCGAAAGTTTTTAGTTTTAATATACTTGAGAATCTATACAGAATTTCAAACTGAAGTCTTTCTTTTATTCACAGACGTAGATTGTTCTTGTTTCATCAGCCATGACTTGACAGGAATATTGTTTTATGTCATTCTTAGTTATCATTCTTAAAAAGGAGTGACCTACAAAATCACAGCTGATTGTTAATCACCATCTTTGAATGCATCGAGCTGTGACGTAACAGTTAAAAATATGAATCATAGTTTGAATAATGCAAATGTAATATTTTGCCCTTGCTTTTAAAATTATTTCAATATTTCTAATTGTTTCTACATTTATCCATTACTTAAGTCTGATCTGTAAAGCCTGAAGAAATTGATTGATTTAAGAATTGATTACAGCACACACACAAATGTGATAAATGATAAAAATTAATCCAAAAGAAAAAATAATATATAAATCTGTGTGTCATTAAATGGAATGGCAGGGGGGGGGGACATATTTCAAAAATTTATTCATACAATTCTGAGCTCTTCGTTTTGGTTTCTCTTGACAGCAAAATTGTCGGAAAGAATTTAATCGCTTTTGTGAATATGTTAAAGACAAATGCAAAATGTTGAGAGCTGAGAAACATAAGGTAAGTTTACTTTTCATTTATTTTACAAATTTCAAAAACATCACATACTGAAGAAAATCATTTCTAACTTTTTATTTATTTTATTTTTTTACAAATCATTCAACTTTCACGGTCACATGTGATAAAGTTTGGGAAATGGCTTCTTATAAAATGATTTCAGTGTTTTATTGTTGTTGAATGACATAATTACTATTGTACACCACTACATTGCAAGCACTCTTGAATCTGATGCTCTCTTGAGTTTGCCTATGATAGATGTCTTCAATTCAGAATATAGCTTGGCCATTATTTTGATAGGCATTATCTTTGAGATAACACCACAGATAAAATTCTGCAGAGTTATGGTCCAGTGAATGTGAAACCCATTAAGAATCACACTTCCTACTGATGAGGAAATTACTAAAGTGTTCCACATATATCATTGAATAAAGTTTGTTGGACATTCATGATTGAAACTTAATGGAAAAGTTAGTCATAGACTGCAAACTATTTGTACCAAATTTGTTTAGATTAGAGAAGTTCAAGTGTGATGTGAACAGACATCTTGCTGCCTAACTCCCTACATAACATCCCTGAAAATCTGGTCCCAAATAGTAGCCCCTTACAGCTTAGTAGCACTGCGCCTTATAAAATAACAATAAAATAAAGGATTTGTTAATTTTATTAACAATTTCATAGGTGGCTTTTTTCTTTGCATCATTCTGTAGGAACGAAAATGCATAAAAAGAAAATGTGTAGTCCTGATACAACACTTCATCTATGTTTTTAGTCATTGGAAAAAAAAATCTTTCCATTCTGAGGTATTTAAAAATTTTTTCCCAGTCCAGAGTACCTCTTTGTGGGAAGCTGAATTTTCCAACATTAAAATCTGATTTTGTCTAACTTCACCCTCATGTACAGGCAAGTAAGTAAATATGGAGTTTGAGTTGTTTTAATGCATCTGAATATTCCAGTCATTTTTATTTTTAATTAAAAAAAATAGATTTTAATTTGCTGATAACATCTTCAATAAAAGTTTAATTCTTTGTTTCCAGACTGCTGACCTCCGACCTCCACCAATTCCTTACTACTATCAAACGCCACAAGGACTACAAATAGATCTGAGACTTTTTAATAAAGGTAGAGTTTTAATTTTTTTTCTCTCTCTAAACCAATGAAAACAAGAATAAAATAAAACTTTTTTAAATGAACATTTATTAAATCTATTAAATTATCTTCTGAGATTTTCAAGGTTAAACTCAGAGAGAATTTAAGCTAACAATTAAAGCTTTGCGTCTGACTAGACTATTTCATTTGTTATTGCTGTACTGTGTTATTGACAGTATAATAATGTATTCAAATGTAATTTATTTAAAAAAATTATTTAGTCCAGCTAATAATTTGAAACACTTTTGTCCCAGTTCATTATTATTTAATATTAAAACTAAAAATCAGCAAGAGAGACAACTCATTTTAAATTGAGGACTGTAATAATTTTTTTTATCTTAAGTTAAACAATATGCAAACAACTTAATATGACTTCATTTCATCCTGGGCAATGCCAGATATGCCTATCTAGCTCATAAAATAAAATTGGGATAAAATGTTTTCAGATGTTAAAATAAAAATTGAAAAACAAAAAAATTCTAAAGGGAGCATTTATTTGCATTGTTTGAGTAATGTGTTATGTTGCTGGGAGTCAGACCCAAATACCATTTCAGCTGACGAATCAAATTTTATTTTTTATTATTATTTGTTGTTATACTATGTTATTTAACAATATGGTAAAGTATTTAGCTACAATTTATTTTTTACTGTTTGTTAAGATACAGTTGACAGATCGATTGTTTGTTTAAATATGTCGTTTTAAGCAAAAACAATATTCCGTGATTAATTGTTATGCTGAAAATAGTAGTATATCCAAAAATTATGAAAAATCGTCAAGCAGAAAGTTATTTATAGTTAAAAGTTATTTTTATGGAAAATTGGGTAAAATCGCATTTTTCTTAGACGTTATAAAGTTGACTGTAGGAGTCTACATGCAGGGACATAACTCCAAAAGGAATATTTTAGATTACTTGTTCATGACTGCAATATTTGTTGTCTATATTGCAATAGACTTTTTTTTAACTAAAAACGCAATAGCAGTTGTTCTACTTGATGAATTTTCATAATTTTGGATATATTACTATTTTCGACATGACAATTAAATACATAATATTGTTTTTGCTTAAAACGATATATTTAAAAAATCAATTTGTTGACTATATCTTAACAAGCACCTATTTTTCAAAGCTATTTACTGCGGCAAATGTTAGCAATAAACACGTTACATGTATTGAATGTTTTATGACATGAAAGTTCTGTAGGCAAAGAGAATTAATTCTATGATGGCTTAATAATATCATAATTTCCATCAACCACATTTTTACTTAAAATATTTATCCATTTGATATTAAATAAACATAACTTCTTAAACAGAATGAAGAACACAAAAATGTAAGTTTCATTTTTAAATTAAATGTTATTTTTTTTTTAATTTCAGATTTAATCAATAACTGTTTGCCAATTCTGAGCAATATAGTTGAAAAGGAATCTCGTGGCTGGCATATCCAATATCGGCAAAAACTGGTTCGAGAATTGAAAGGTAAACTTTTTTTTTTGTTTGATTTTAAGTTCTAAAATATGTTGAACTATTTTTTTTTTTTTTGTAAACATTTCAATTTAGAAAACAATAGTTGACAACTCTTCATTGTCATTTTTATGAAATTCTGATTATGATTAAAGAGTTTCAGATTTTCAGATAACCTTATATAAGATTCAGCAACTTATTTCCATAATTGCTTCTTTATTTATTCATTCTTTTACTTTCCTTCTATTATGCTATTCCCATCATCTCACCACTTCTCGTCGCATTCACTCTTCTTCCCATCATCTAAAACATTCAATATGCAAACAACTAAGCTCACAAGATTATCAATTTATTATTATTGATTCTTATGTGCTAAATCCTAAGTTGATCTCCCCCATCTCTTGCGCCATGTTGGTAATAAGGCTGGTGCTATTGTGTTGTAAAATCTGGGTACTACTTGCAGTATTCTGAGGAAACATCTGTGGATGGATGTGGATAGAATGCCTTAATTCATGATGCTGTAAACCATCGTGTGGAAATGTCGTCACAGATTGGATCAGATAGATCTTTTTTATTTTCCAATAATTTGCAATGGAAAACTAGTTTGATGTAGCGAAAGGAACAGAAACCTTGCAGATGCTTTCATTTTTCATCATTTATTATCATTTGTGAAAATTAAATATAAGTCGACATTTTACTTAATAGCAAACATGTTTCTATTTTTTTGCAGATTGTAATTTGACAAGCATTAATTCCAATGTTTATTCTAAAACTAATTAAAAATAATCACTCAAGAAAATAAGAAACATTTTTTTTCTATCAAGATTAGTGGAAAATTTTCAGCTAATCTTGATGGTGAGCATTCTTTTTTAATGAACTATTTTATTTTACAAATTGATTTTAAATTTTTGAACAGAGCTTTACTATATGTAATATTTTAAATTTAATTGAATATTTAATTTAAATAATATGTATAATTTTTTATTTTTTTAGCCAAAGGTTTTTCCAATGAACATATTACTGAGGTAAGATTTTTTTCTATCATTGTGAAGCTTATGTATAGATGAATACACATATGTGCTTGGGAATATCTTTTTCTTGTGCTGTACTCTATACTCTTTCAGATTATTTTTTCTTTTTTGTAGCCAATTATATTATCTCCATATATAATATGACTGCAGGAATTCCCCTTTGGACTAAAGTATCGTAGTTTTGCAACAACAGATACCACATACAAATTCAATACATCTAGGCTAATAGCCACTATCTTATGTAGCTTGCAAACACTATTTTAGACACATTCAGTCGTGATAATGAAATTCTATATTGCATCCTACGAGCAACACCATCACAATATCTTTAGAGGAAAGAGTCCCTATCTTTCTCTCTAAATATTTAGTCCTACCACCACTACCAGTTGTTACTGGGATGAATTCTACATGGTCCACAGATTCTGTGATTACACCGACCATAACTGGCTCATACTTACATAGACCTAACATAATCTTTCCAATTTCTGATTCATAAATAATAAAGGCTCCCTTTCCAAAGTTCATCCATTCTGATTGGCTGAGTTCTGAAAATTCTCATAATCTGGAATCAAGTTCTTCGCTTTATAAATGAATGTTTACTAACATTAAAATAATGTATCACTAAGAAACATAGGCACTTGTACTGTTTAAATCCCATTTTTCCATGCGTCTCACTCAGCAACGCCCGGCGATCGATGAAAACCCGCAGGATTATACTGAGTGAATAAGACACGAGCAAGCAGACAGCAAAGAAATTCGAAAAAGAAAAAAAATAAGAAAAGAGGGTACACTTTTATGACCTAACCCAATGTTGTATAAACACCTCAAACCTCTCCATCTTAAGAACCACTTTCAAAATAAACACCCCCAACCTGGAAACCCGTTCTTAACATGGGGAGGTTTGGGGTGTTTATACTATGCTGGGTTAGGGCATAAAAAAATACCTTAAAGGCCGTTTAAATGTATTAGGCAAAAAAAGAAAAGCTTTACATTTGGGGTGGGGAGGTAAAACGATGCTGGGTTATGCCATAAAAAATACCAAAATAGCTTTCCCTACACAAATAAAACAAAAAATATATTTGTTCAATAATTAAAAGAAACAAAACTTTAAAAAAAAAAAACAGCTGCTAGTGAAAAAAAAAAAATAAAACAGTAAAATTTATGAATTTATTATGGTAGGTTGTTCATTTTTATATTGACTTCCATTCACTTGGTATAATTCGACGATTTTCATCATTTGCCGAGCAAAACTTGCAGAAAAACAAGATTTAAACTGCAGAAGTACCCGCATTTCATATATATATATATATATATATATATTGAAGAGTTTAACTCCCAAATATTTGTGCCTTTTATGTTAAGATTTCTCCTAAAAAAAGAAAACAAACAAAGAAAGCAAATTACAAGAGATATGGAAGTTTATTTATTAATTACTTTATCTTTTCCATGCAATGACATTTATAGGTTTTCCGATATTATGATAAAGAATAACACATGTAAAATTGCCATCAACAATTAGTTTATATGCAATAACTTTATGCTTTCCAACGACCAGTCAAACAACGCATTTTACATTTTTACATGTGTTATTCATTTACAAATTACCCGAAAACCTATAAATGTCATCAGATTAAGGTGAATGTTAAGAACGGCTTTCAGAATAAACACCCCTAACCTCTCCATATTAAGAATAGCTTCCAAGGTTGGGGGTGTTTATTTCAAAAGCCGTTCTTAACATGGAGAGGTTGGGGGTGTTTATACTACACTAGGGCAGGTCGTAAAAAAAATGCCTTTATTTTTTTATGACTTCTTCTCCATTGCCAGCAGCCGGTTTTCCTGACAAAACGCGAGGACCGTTTCCAGAGACTTACAAATAAATTCCAGCCTGGAATTATTCATTTTTTTTTCTTTTTCACAAGACTTGTTACTTGAAGAAGTGCAGTGATACTCTTCTCTTTCTTTTCTTTTCCTTTTAAACTCTTTCCTTTAATTAATTGGAATATTTATTGAGATGAGTATTATTTATTTATTCATTTATTAATTTATTTATTGCGGACTATTATCCTCATCTTTTTAGTTGTTATTTCACACAAGGTTTTGGCCAACTATTCCTCTGCCCTTCATCAGGTGGTAACCACAATGAGATAAGAATTCCAAATCTCCTAACTGCATTCTCAGCCATTACTGTAGTTCCAGGTGAGCATTGTCTGAAGATAGCAGTTTCAGGTTTCAATCCTACCCAAAGCCAGCCAGAGGCTTAGTTGGCCAAAGCATGGTGTGACAACAACAACTATGGAAGGCAGTAATTGCTGAGGTTACAGTTAGGAGATTCAGAGTTCCTATCCCATTGCAGTTACCACCTGATGAAGGCCAGGGGAATAGTTGGCCGAAGCATCATGAAATAACAACTAAAAGATGTGGATAATAGTTTTTCCTTTCTTTTTTTTTTTTTTTTTTTTTTCTTCCAATTTTCAAACAATGGGAGAAATGCATAACTCTGGGTGGTTCCTATGTAGAGAAAGACTAATAACTGTGCCAAGTTTCGTTGCTCTACTGCTATGGGAAGTGGGTCAAGGGCATTACTTATTGCATGCTCCTCGTACTAACGTTGTTACTTCGGCATGGTACATGCATTTGGGCAACAGGTGCCAGTGCTCGCTATTTTACTGCATTGACAGTAGCTCCCACTAACAACCATAGTTTGTTTATTTTTTTAACAGGAAGAGCTGGGGACATACTTCCACCAAGCAACGCCGGTAGACAGGTTCTGCTACTTTTTAATAAACTTGTTTCAGTATTTATTTTAATAGGATCTTTAAAAAGTTAAATTCAGTTTTTACCATATCGTTTGGTCATAATAAAACAACAACAAAAAAAAATCCAATGTTTTATTTTTATAAATTCTTAATTTAATCACATAAATTTTATATATTTTTTTAATAAATGATAACAATATTCAAAGATGTCCAGATAGACATAACTTATATCAGATTTCAGATTTTCACTTTCAACCAAAGCAAAAACCTTGATTATAATAGTCAGTGTCATTAAATGTTTGGAGACATTTTCTGGCATAAATGGTTACTTCAAAAACAACTGATCCAACATGAATTATGTAAAACAAATTTTTATCCATTTTTATGTTGTAGGACATATCTGATTTAAGTAAATCATAAGATCAGGGAAATGGAAAAACGAAACAAATACAAGAAACTTGCCAGACATTTGAAAGGAATATGGAAGACAAAGAAAATTAATATACAAGTAATATCAATAATTGTAAAAGAACTAAAGGCAATCCTGAAAAACCTGGGAAAAAAGAGTATAAGAAATTAGAATCAAAATGAAGATTGACAGAATTGATGAAAACAGTGAGAATCTAAAGGAAAATCCTTGAATGCAGAAAATAACACCTATAAACTACAAATGCTAACCAGCCATATATGTGGTGAAATAGGAATAAAACAAAAGCATAAAGAGGACATCACAACCATATAACTCTACTAGTACCACGCAAAACTGTCAGACGGTTCAAGGAGGATGTTGAAGTATGCGTGAAAACAAGCGCAGTGATGCTACAGGGTTTGAGCTTAGTAAACAGTGTGAGAATTCCTCTAAATAATCTGAATCAAAATTCTACTATAGCACTTGACATCACTTGTGGCTTCAACTGTTCTTGTGCATCTTGAATATCCATGATGCCCAAAGAACAAAATTTATGAACAAATTATATATGAAAAGTAGATTCACATTTACCAACCATTTTAAAAGATGAAATACAATGAAGGTGAGACAGAAGGAAAATGAACAGCTGAGAAAGATTTGTGCACAGTATTTGATAAATCAGAGAAATATTTGTTTTCAAGCTCATGAAATATGTTTGAGCTGCAGTTGGATGAACATTTTGTTAGGTTTTGTTTTGGTGTTTTCTAAACAAAAGTTCATCGTCATTGATATTTTACTGCACCACAAAAAACATTTGTTTTTTTTTTACTTTCCAGATAAGTCTTTATTTCCTTTTGAACAACAGATTATTAGAGATTTAGGGATTATCTCCCTTTCAAATTTTCATTACGGATTATCTCCCTTAAAACTTTGATTGAATCATCTGTAGTCGCTAAACCGTTTTTCGTAATTTATTCAAGAAAAAATGCAGTATACTTTTTCTGGAGTGTCAGTTTATTAAAAAAAGGTATCAACATTGAGTAATTAGATTATTTTTGGTAGAAGTTTTAAGTCTGAATGTATTTTAATTTAAATTCCTAATAATATCTATTAAATGTTTTATTCCTGTCATCTGGACCCCCCCCCCCCAATAAATGCCACCCATGAAATCATTAATAAAATTCACAATCTTTTCTACAATCCAATATTACTTGGCACAAGTAAACTTCATTCTCTACCTGACTTTTTCATAACGTTTCAGTCATGAGTGTTCAACAGGATTTTTTTCTTTATTGCTGTTCAATAATATGTAGGACGAGGGCACTTTTGTGATAGTCTCATCAGTAAGATGTATCATCCTAACTGAGATTTACACTCACCACACCAAACCCTTGATGTTTATCCATGGGACTATTTAAAAAGTTACATCTATCAAAACAACCCCCTATACTATTTTTGAACTAAAGAGGGCCATCGCAGCCAAAATCAGGGCAATGTCAAGAGTGTGAGTGTGTCAGAATTATGGACAATTTGTATGTTGTATCCATGTGTGCTTATCATTGAACAGCCATAAAACAAAGGTTGTTGGATATTTATGAGTGAGACAAGCATAGACTGAAGTTTGGATTTCAGAAAGAATTGTGAATTTTATTAATGATTCCATAGGTAGCTTTTTTTTTTTTTTTTTTTTCCAGAGGATTTCATCCTATAGTACTTAAATAAGAATAATGGAATCGTCTGTTTTTTACTATAAAAATAACAAAAACTAACAAAATCTAGCGATTTCTAAATTACTCTGTTCACCTTGGATTTTTTGCTTAGTGATACCCACCCGGTTTTTTTTTGTTTTGTTTTTGTTTTTTTACTTCATATTTTTGGATTTTCCCCTAACTTTTCTCTGTTAAACCTCATACATCAGTATGAGATTATTTTACTGCAATTCTGTTTCAGACTTTTGTTTGTTTGTACTACTAGCATTTCAGCCCGGTGTTGCTCGGGTGTTTGAAGGTGTATGCTGAGCATAAAAAAGCGGTCAATTTTTTTAACTTTGACCCCTATTATGACCCCTTAACATTTATTGTTTTGGGCTCAAATCAAGTTATTAAGTTAGATCCATGTCCAAGGGACCTATATCTAAAATTTCAAGTGTTTAGATCCAAAATTGGCGGAGGAGTTTGGTAGAGTTCTCAAAGGTTGAATCGTTGAACTTTGACCCCTTAACAGCCAAATATCTGTCCGAAAATGGATTACAAAGATTTTACCAAATCTCAGTACCCTGTATATCAAATTTCGAGTCTGTAAACTGAAAATTGACAGAGTTATTGCATAGGAAAATGTACACACACAGATACACAGACATATTCACTTTTATAGATTAAACAAAAATTTATACGTGTACATAAATATATATGGAAACAATTTTGTGTTTATGTAAACTTTTTATGCAAATATTATGCAAATATAAATCATGTAGAATATCTGCATGAATATAATTACATGTAATAGTTAACTAAAGATGATCATCTCATAAGAAAACCGAAAAAAACTAATAGGAAATTAATTAAAATGAATGTTTAAAAGAATATGCAAATTAGCTAGATCTTTTGCTAGTGAATGCAATTCTTTTTAAATAAATAGAAAAGAGGGTTTTTAATATGAATATCAATGCACACAAAAGAAAAACGAATTTATAGGAGTATAGATAATATCCGGTGAGTAGATTGTAGTTTTCATAAATAACTTTGGGATGATGATGTTAATTAAATCAGTTATGAATAAGTTGGTGTATTGTGCATACCTCATGTTGTAGAAGGAAAGTAAAAAACATGAAAGAAATGTTAAACATCAAATGATTGCCTCTTATCATTATTAATAACTTTTAAAACTCTTGTTATTAAAAACAAAATGATTGCATCAATGATTTCATCCAGAAAAAGAGAACTACTAGCTCACTCTAATTATAATAAATCAGCAGCAGATATGTTATTGTTGATTTATTTTTTCCTTTTCTTCATTGTCATGATGATGATCATCATGTTTTGGTATGTAAGATGTTGCAAGTGTCCCAGACTCACCAGCTCTCTATGTGGTCAGATTCATAGGGTTGATACTAGTTATTTTACAAGTAGTGAAGTCACTTCACATGCACTGAAGCCAGGTTTTCCATTCTGTTTATTTTTCTTAATTTTCTCTTCTGTCTCTCTCTCACATTTACAGATGGCTTTTTAAATGTTGAATATTTATATTTTATATTTTGTGCTTATATTCCTAATGTCACAGCTAATTTAACATTCATAGAAATGGAAGGAAATGATAGATTATCTGAGCCATCCCTAACTGTAAAACTCTGATTTTTATAAATACATGATTGTGTAGATAAAAAAAAGAAGTTTTAAACAAAATTTTGAACATTTACATATCAGATAAAAAATTCAAATTTTATTTTTAGTTTTGTATTTTAAAGTTTGAAAGAAAAAAAAACTAATAAAAAAGAATTCAAATGAAATCAAAATTATTTTATTATCTTGTTTTTTTTTCATATTTAGTGAAGATTAAGTTTGTATATTGAAAATATTTTTTTATTCATTTACAATAATTATATTTCAGGAAGTATCAACTGCTGTGATGAAAGAATATCTACAAAGAGTTTATCGTGCTGTGCAAAATAATATTGAATTGGAAAATTTGCAACATGGAATCGGTAAATTTGAATTTATGTAATTTTTAAAAAAAATTTATATTGATCTTCCCTCTCAACATGTATACACACACAAAACTAATGTATCATCTAGATAACAGTTGTAAATGATATTTGTTCACAAGATTACTGTCTGAAAAAACTTTTGAGATCTCTTCATTAAATTTTGATCACTTATTCTGTTGATTTCACTTGATGAAACCACCTTTGTCTATTGATGACAACCCTAATACTGT
The DNA here is from genome assembly GCF_053919585.1 of Euprymna scolopes. Taxonomy (NCBI): domain Eukaryota; kingdom Metazoa; phylum Mollusca; class Cephalopoda; order Sepiida; family Sepiolidae; genus Euprymna; species Euprymna scolopes. The sequence continues at coordinate 47,744,444 of NC_136495.1, read as the reverse complement.
GGAATCAGAATTGCATATTGGCCTTAGTTACTGTCTCCAGATTTACCCTTCCAAAGACTCTGATGATCTTAGTCTTTCACTCATCCTTTGTATGTCAGTTGGGTCTTATGGTGTCTCATTCCACCATATGTCACGCAAAAAGTTGAGGAGGTTGTAGTCAGGTGATCTATGAGGTCATATGTCAGGTGATTTATAGTTGAAATTCTTCGACAGCCAGGTTTGCATTTTATGGTTAGTATGGAAGCGCACCAAATCTTGCTGCCACACGTTTAACAAACATTCACTTTAAGTGGGTTGAACCAGGGAGCTGATGGTAGGTTTTTGCAGTTCTTGCAGGGAGATCTCAGCATCCTTCTACATATAGTGCCGGGTATTCCCAAATGGCCAATCATTTGGTGCTGATCAGACTTAATTTTGTTTAACATCAGTGATCTAACGAAAACCAATGTGTGTCAATGTGATTATGCCTATTTGCAGATAACTGGTTAATTTAGGATTTCACTATCTCACTCAAAACATGGATGTAGACATTTATATTCAGCTTTAGGCTCTCCTGGATGAAGTGGGATGGCAGGGTGTTACCTTCATTGTTGATGACTAGGGTTGTGACAACAGAATATTCTTTTCATTATTTTGACTCTCAAGTATATATCCGTTAATATTTTATGTTTTTATATAGTGATGTGGTTCTCAGTTGATTAATTGTGTCTGTGTCGGATATATACTCGAGAGTCAAAACAATGAAAGGAATATGCTGTGTCACAGCCCTATTGATGACACTGAAGACGTTGACTGTTGTTGGAAGCTTTGTCTGCATGACGTTTTGGATAAAGTTTTTCTTATCAGATAAGATGTCTGACTCCCGTGAATGTTTGAACTCAATAGGAATTGGTCATTTTTCTTGCATTATTTCTGACAGAAATCATCCTTTTCTCGTCTTGTATGAAACATTGTAGATGCCCTTATGCACTATAAACCTTATGAAGTTTTAATATATACCTTTCTCTTTTGCAATGACACACATTCATTGTCAATAAATTCTTGAATTTCAGTGATAAACCCTCGCCAAAATCTTTCAGTCCTTAATCAATCAAGCACTAGTCTGCCACCGCCTAGATACTAATCTTCTTTCCAACTGACAATATGGATTTTGGCAAGTCCGTTCTACTACAGATATCCTAACTGTAATCTCTGAGGCAGTTTCCTTGGATATATCTAAGGCCTTTGACAAGGTCTGGCATGATGATTTTCTTATGAAAATCAAATCCTATAGTATTACTGGTGAAATATTTACCATAATTAAATCTTTCTTAGATAAGAGAAAAATCCAGGTTGTCTTCGATGGTCATATGTCAAAACAATATGATATAAATGTTGGTGTGCCACAATTGTCACTCCTTGGACCTTTATTATTCCTCATATTCATAAATGACCTCCTGGATAAAATTGTCTCAAAGATGGGTATATTTGCTGATGACACTATGCTCTTTAACAGACTCTAAGGGAAAATAAATGAACACATATCTAAGGAAATGGCTGAAACCCTCCAATCTGTAGTGGAATGGGAATGTAAATGTAGGCCAACATCTAATGTTTCCAAGATTAAGCTTCTTTCCTGTAGTAATTAGAAGAAACCTTCTCAACTACTGGAAGCCATGACTAATAACACCCTACCTGAGAGTTCTTTGTTCAAACTTCTTGGTTTAACATTGTTACAAACGGTCACCTTGACATCAAATATTTTCGTTTACTTTGTTAGCGATAGGATAAGCATCTGATTGTATGTTCGAACTGAGCGAGAATTCACTAATTTCTTATCCCTTTAAAACCTAATATTAAAGTCATTCTGAAGGAATTCTCTTCCACTGACCGAGGACAGAAAAAGTGAAGTATGGCAGCAGAACAGTTATTACACTGTGATCCGATCTTGAAAGGTCCTGGATATGACCTAAAACTATATCCAGTTGTGAGGCCCCAGCTTGCGGGCTTTGGGGAATGTGGAGCCACCCTTTAATTACCATTGCTCCCAGGTCCACTCTGACCCGGAGTGGTAGTACCTTTTAGGGTCCCAACTATGGGTTAAATAGAAACCAACTTGAAAACAACAAATATATTCTATTAAAAATTTTTCTTCAAAATCTTTGGATTCGGCATTAAATAACCAGAAAAGGGTTGATATGCCGTAAAACAAAAACAACCAACCGATCTCGAAAATCAAAGATTCAACCTGCTAAAAATATTTCATCAGCCCCGTCAATTCTATTTTTAGATTGAGATGCGAAACAAAGAAAGAAAAAAGCAGCTGGCGAAACCCCTCCCCTCACCCATTCCGACTAGAGTCCACTCATTTTTCTCTGGAACCCTTAAGTGTTATGACGCATTTTCAAATATGGAAGAGTCAAAGAAAAAAATATACCAGCCAAAGGCGAACCGCGGAAAAGCTATTTTGGAAAACCAAAAACGAATGCCGACAGACATGATATGAAAAAAAAAAGTATTGAAAATCTGTGAATTTATTATTTGAATTTCTTTCCCCATAAGAGAACCCTCTCAGACTAAATGTGTCACTCATAAGTTGTGAAAAGAAAAAAAAAAGGACAAAACAAACAAAAAAAAGAAGACAAAAAAAAAGAATTCTGAGTGTAAATTTTTGTTTCCTTTTCTGTCAAACTGAGGACTGAATTTTTCCTCATGGTCGCATGGAGTCCAGTTACGCCGTTAATCCCTTTTCTTTCTTTTGCAGGATTTTCCGCTCAGTTTACATGCTTAGAAATATTTCCAAACCCCATTAATTTTGAATATATGTTTTTTCTCGTTAAATTTTTCTTTTCCTATCTTTAATAAATTTATTTTATATTAATTGGAAGTGTCCGTCTCGTTATTTCCCGCAATTTTATCGTGTTCGATTCTTGTGTTTATTTTACATCCCGCTTGTTTCATGCGAACTAATTGCTGTCTCTTGTTTCAACCTTTTTTGTAATAAAAAGGCAATTTGAACCTTACTGGGACCTTGACGATACACCTATGCAGAAAATTTTTCTGCCTGTGATAAATGTTTGCTTTTTGTAAATTTCTTTTCATACCCCCTTTGTTTGCTTTTTATTTTTTTAACCCCTTCCCCCCATCACATATGTGAAAACATTCACAGGCAACATGACTTGGAACAAATACATTGAGGATATTGTCAAAGCTGCTGTGAAGAAGATGGGCTCTCTTTACTGTGCTAGAAAGTTACTTACGCCTGAAAGTATCCTGTACCTCTACAAGGTCACCATTCGTCCATGCATGAAGTATTGTTGTCACATTTGAGTTGGTGCATCTACCACATCCCTCACTTTTGGACAAGGTTCAAAAAAGAGTCTTCAATCGAATAGGTCCCACACTATCAACCAAACTCCAACCTCTGTCCCATCACCAAAATGTTGCATCTTTGTGGCTGTTTTACAAATATTTTAATGGAATGTACTCTGATGAACTCCAAGGCTTTGTATCCTATTTTAATACCCTTACTAACCAGACAGGTAGCAAAATTCCACCCTTACACTGTAGAGATCCCTAGATACCTTCTACTCAAATAGTTTCTTTTTTCAAACTACTAGACTTTGGAATTCCCTCTCTCTTTTTTGCTTCTCTGACTGTACTGACATGGCGAAGTTCAAATGTAATGTGAACTTTTAGGGTCTCTCACTGTTAAACTCGCTACATAGTATCCTTGTAAATTTGGTCCCAAATAGTAGCTCCCTTACGACAAAGTGGCAATGTGCCTTGTTTAGGATGAAATAACAGTAAACAAAAAAAAAAAAAAAAAAAAAAAAAAAAGAAAATGTAAAATCATTGATCATGTGATTTTCTCTGTAATTTTTCCTTGTAATCAAATCCTAAACTTTTCATTTCTCTTTGCTCCTTCCTACCTTGTGGTGGTGAAAATGTCTGAAATTCTTTATTTGTCTTCTCAGAGTGGATTCAGAGATGAACTCAATGTTTTTCCTATAAGTAATTATTCTGGGGGGGGGGAATGGAAATGTAGTCACCATTGCAATAAAAACTAAAACGATGATGGAAGTATAAAAATATGCTTAAAATCAGCAGTTAATAATTTCAAACAAATATTACGTACACCTTGTGTGTGTGTGTGTAAACTTTTTATTTAACTTAAATTTGCTGTCTTTTTATTTTTTGTAGGTCAGCTACTGATTGCCCAGTCTCAGTCTGTCCTGGCCATGCAGAAAGCTGTTAAAAATATTCAACAGAAAATGGTTGAGCACAAAGAAAAGGTAAATTCACACCTCATTTTGAAATCGATACTGTACTAATTTAACTTCCAAAATTATAATTTAAAGGGTAGAAATATTTTAAAAAAATAGTTCAAAAACACAACTGGGCAACACTTATGTATTTAATTTTTGGAGAATGTATTCATTAAAGCGTAGGTGCTAGACAGCTACAATTTCTGATTCCCATTTTCAAAACCATCACAACAAATACCTGTTTAGCATCACTGCAAAGAACTTTTATTCCTATGCGTTCTTAAAAACAGAATGAAACTTCCATAAAGATGGCTTTTTCCAAAAACTTCCTAATTGTGGAACATAATATCACATGACTGCTTCCCTGCTGACTAGAATATAGTTGTCTTAAAGTCTGATATTGATATATTCTTGTCAAACTATCCTCTTAAGTAATTGAATCCTGTCATTTTCACCGATTGTTTTTAGTTCTCTCATAGTATTATTCTACATCCAATTGACAATGTCATAAACCGTTATCCTTCAGTAGCCTTTAGACTTAATAAGCAGTGACTCATTAGTATATAATAAAAATAAAAATACTTTTTCACCTGCTTAAAAAAATTTTTTGCTGAAAATCCTTTCTGCTACTGCCACAAAGAAGCATCACACTTTGAATATTCATTTATTAAAGATGTTTATCCCTTTCCCATATCTTTTAAAATTGTTGTATTTCATGAAATTTAATTGATTTTTTTTTTTGATGCTTTTATTTTCAGTTAATAGAACATTTGCGAAATGAATATCCTGTAAAATCTCGGATTACTGCTTGGAAAAATGAACAACTTCATCGGTTTGAGGTAAAAACAATTTTACATTTTTTGTGTCTTAACATCATTTTTTCTGTTAGTAAAATTTTTTTCTCCGTCATCAGCTATCATATTAAGTTTTCTTTCAATTTTCTCATTCATGCAATTTATGATTTTTATAAATGGATAATGACCAAAGAATCATTGTGTAAAATAAACAAAAAAAACAATGGAAACACATACCTTGTATACTTGTTGTAAAATCCAAGGAACATTTTTCAAAATTGAATGATAAATTCAATAATTTTATTATCTTTTTAAAAGTTGTACATTTTTCTTATATCAACTAATAACGGTATCAAACATAATGAGTTACTTCCGTTTAGCATTTTCTGTGCAGAGAGAACATGGGAGATTTTACAACATAGTGAACTGATAATCTTGCTAAATGCTCAAATCTAAATCTATTTTTAAATTAATTTCCACATTCTTTTTATCAACACAGTCATGACAATCATTTTGATTTTTAAAACTTCATAAATTAGAACAAGAGAGTGTGTGTATGGTTTATATGTAAATGTGCACAGATTAGGTTCTTAAGAACTAAATCTCTTCTGTTCCTATTTACAATGCCTCCCCACGGGACAGAGTTAGACACCAGGATCGTTTTTTAACGTGGAGAAAAGGAACAAAAATAAAAATTGTCTCAGTCGTGAAGGATTTCTCCTCCACTGACAGAGAACAAGAAATTGAAGTGCAGCATCTGAAGAACAGATATTACACTTTGATCTTGTCCATAAGGCCAAGTTAACTAAATCTCTTATGTTTCTGAAAATTACTGTTGAAACTTTAACAAAAGAAATTACGAAGTATTATAACTGCATATTAACTTTTTACAACAAAACTTTTGATCATCTATTTTTAGATAAATATTTTTTTTAGTTTATGGAATAAAATATAAAACCAATTGTTAGTTAAATCCGTTTTTTTTTTTTTTTTTTTTTTTTTTTTTGAAATTAGGATATTAGTGATTTTTAAAAATGTTTAAATTATTTATGACAAATTAATCTATCTGCATACTTTAGAAAGCTTCGACACATGCTTGAAAACAGAATTTGACCCATGCTTTCGGACATTTCCGGAAAACTGCTGCCAGAATTAGTTTCGCTTTTATTATACAAAAAAGCTTAATGCACATGCGGCGATCAAAAAATGTTGAATATTTATCTTTTCAAAGTCGAGCAAATTAAATAGACAGGTGACCCCCGTTGTTAACTCGTAGATATTATCATTTAGACATGATATAAAAAGTTTTAAGAAGTGAGTCAACCGATCGCTTCTTGAAAAAAAAGCTTTTCTTGGGCATACACAAAAAGCGAACATGCATGCATACATACATACATACATGCATACATACATTTTCGCTTTTATATTCATAGGTGAACTGATTTCACTCCCATGCACAAAAATATTATATTAGCATCATGAAAGAAAATCCTAAAGGGAAGTAACTCATTAAGTTTTATACCTCTAATAATCTATGCAATCTGTTCTCTTCAGAGAATTAATTTTACCTGGTCTGGAATGAATGATCTCTCATTTGTTTATATGAATCGTTAGTTTTTAATTGTCCAACTACTACTCCTGCCATATATATATAATTTTTTTTTCTCTACCCGCAGGTTGAATTCATCAATCAAAACTTGTGGTCTGCCCATGAAATTGCAATCAGTTTGTGTGAAGAACAACAACAAAAACAAGCGATTTATTTTCTGAGACGAGATTTGAACTTTATCAAGGAGGTTTGTTATTTTATATTACAATAAGATTGTGTGTGTAGGTGTACAAGAGACTGGTTTAAGCCAATTTCATCATTTGTTCAAATTGCTCCCGCATTTCAAAGGATTTCTGCATATATACTAGAACGTATATTATGTATAACATAGATCAGGGGGTCATCTTCGTGTAGACTCTTATTTAATTATTTACTTAAAAAAATTGTTTCCATCAGTTGTCCAATTTCAGTTATTAAAATTATAATGTCTCTTGTCACTGTGTGTTTGTTTTAGTGATTTCTGCTGACTGGCAACAAATTTGTTGCTGCAAACGAAGTTATCGAACATACTTATCACATCAATTACTCAATTAATTCAAGGTGTCTTTAAGAAGAGAATGATTTATTCACTATGATCGTCCAGCGTTACAAAGTCAAGCAAGGGTATGCAGAAAAGACAGAAGAGATACTTATTTTAAGCTAAATTGTTTAATCATTTTATCACTTATTGCATTATCTTAAAACATGTCTTTCTAGCTTAGTTGCTTTCACCAAACCCTAACAGATAACAACCACTCCTCTTTCAAACATATGTCAGACACCATATCTGTTTAATTATTATTCCTTCCAATTCTCATGGACAAAGTTTATTTCATGACAAGCTAACCCTGTGACCTCACCAGTATAATACATCCTGTTTACTAATAAGGCTAGCTTCACCCAAATTAATATATTTTAACTAATATTTATACTAATAAGGCTAGATTCACCCAAATAAATATATTTTAACTGATATTTATGTTAATACCTACCAATATTTAAAATTATATATTAAGGAGTATTCAATTTGCATACTTCGGCAATGCACGCTATAAAAAAATTACATTTGTAAATAGAATCGTGTAAAAAAAAAAAAAAAAAAAAAAAAAAAAAGAAAGTACACAATATTTACAATTTTTTTCATCACTACAATTGCATCAATTGTTTTTATATCAGTATCGAAAACTGTGCATATTAGTTTATAACAACAAACATGTTTTTATTTAATCTTGACAAATATTTTTTTTCTTTACTTTATGGATTAAATAAAAAATACTATTATGTAAAGAAAAGTTTTTCTGTCTGTATGTACGATTAAAACTGAAAATATGAAAGACTCTTACAAACCTTGTATATTCGAATTCAGTATGACTCTCATTTGGTTAGGATAAAAAAAAAAGAATATATTCTAGTATTCATTTGCTTTGTGCAGGGATAGTTGGAAATAAAATTCTTTGTTTCAATCTTACTGCACTGATTCTGCTTCTTATTTCATTCTATCTTTCTATTGAAGGAATGGTTTTTGTTTAGAATGCTTCCTATATTAAAAAGCAAAAACAATCCGTATAATGTATGTACATGTGACAGAATAAAAATGTAATATTCCAAAAATCACATAAATTGCTCAAATAATTTTATTTTTAAGAAAATCAAACTTTATGAGCATCTGGGGAATGACTCTCGTCTGTCATTTTAAAAACAATATCAAGAAACAAAGGGAGATAACTCGATAATAATTTGATCGCTTAAAAACGATTTTCTTCATAAAAATAAAACTACTTAATCAATCTATGTAACTTTTGAAATATGATATATTTTGTTTTGTCACGGGTATGGACAGCATGCAAATTTTTCTTTGTTTTTTAATATGGGGGAGTTCTGGATAAGATGGAAGGAGCTGCCAAAGCCTGTATATGAATTATTGAGAAAGAGGGGCAGTTGGAGAGAATAGTATTTACAAAAAGTAACATGATTGTGGAAGTTTTAAAAAGAAACATGTTACATACTACTCCTTTTTTTAAATTTTTTTTTAAAACTCTTTTCTTATCCAGGATGCAAGGTAATATTGCAAGCATAGTAATAAAATCCATTTCTGGTCATTATCAAAATGTTTAAATTGATTTTAATCATTAGCAATTAAATAGCTATTAAACCAGTCAATTTTTTAACATTTTTATACCATGAAAGTAAAAATATCATCAACTTATATGATCTCTTTGATCTTTTTTCAGTTTTTATTTTTACTGTTAAAATATTTGCAACAAATGATAAAAACATGGATTAGTATGGTACGTCATTTTGACTGGATCGATTCTGCTTATCCAATTCTTTCTTGAATCAGAAGGATCACATGTTGGTTGTCATGATCCATGGTGAAAATGATGTGCAACTGACTGGAGTCAAACTGAACACAGTTAGGTCATCAGTCTGTATCGTTATCCACTTCACCGTAGTCATTTTCTTCCTACAAAGAATAATGAAATTTGTTTTCTGTTTTTTTTTCATAAAAGATTTTTAACAAACTTAACTAATTTTTCAAGTAATAAACACGTTCACAAAATTAAAATTAATAAATACAGATCTGATATAGCATTTACATTTTATTTACTTTTACAGCGAGAACATATATTGCGCAAGGAGCTTGGTCGAGTGAAGGTACCAACCCAAGTATTCACATTTTCTACAAAGATTTGGTTTCCTCAGCATTGGATGATTGTTCGGCAGACAAAGGGGGATACAGAAGTGATGCCAACCATTATTCGAGATGGTGCAGCCCCGGCTGGACCTATTAGTAAAAAAGAGGTTTGTATAACATTAAAACTTGAGAAATATAAAACATAATTGGAGGGAGAAAAAAAAACATTGAGAACTTAGAATGTCTGAGAATGAACAGATGTGGTATGATAGGGCTGTCCTCAGAAAACTGCACCAAATTTATACTGACAGTAAAGAAATCAGCTTTGTTTCATTAATGTTAGTTTTTATACAAATAACTAAACTGTTGGCATGCTATGTAAGTGTGAAAAGCTTGCGAGGAAAAGATTTTTTGACTGAATGTGTGAAAAGGTTTTTAGCATCAGGACCGGAAAGAGCTGAGGATGATTGCATTTGAGAAGGGAGTGATGGGAAGTTAGAAAAACAAAAAACAAATAACTAATTATGGCTAAACCTTTGGGCTGATGGAGTGATAGTAACTAAAATATGATGATTGCTGTTCTTATTTAGGGACATGCAAGAATATTGGATTTTAAGCTGAATCCACTGTGAAAAATTTTCCCCACTCTTTATCTGTGCCTAAATCAAAACGTAGATTCCATGAACAAAGCTTCTTTCTTAGAACTGTACGCCTGTGGAACTCTGTTCCGTCTGCCTGCTTCCCACCTGACTACAACCTGGAGGTCTATAAGTCCAACGTTAACAAATTCCTAATGAACCACCCCTCTTAAGTAAACACTTCATTAAATCTCCACACTAACGTACTGTACTTGCAATAACACTTATCCCTGAGTGGCCTCCGGGCCTTGATAAGTGGTGACCACCGTGTAAAAAAAAAAAAAAAAAAAAAAAAGAAAATTATTTTTCTGATACAATTTTGAATGTAAATCACATTTTGTAGTTAATAGTGATTATCTCCCTTGATTCATATCTAAACTTAACAGAGATATAACACTGATTTTCCATCAAACTTAGTTTCAGGGTCATGTCAGATTAACCATTTTTTTCTGAAAAATCCATTTTCAACTTAATATTAATTCATAAACAACTCCTGTAACTCACTAATTATATATCTGATATGTGTTTAAATCAGTAGGGATTGTTAAAAACTTAATTCATTGTATTGTTGAAAACTTAATTCATTATATTGTTAAAAACTTAATTCATTATATTGTTAAAAACTTATGTTTGGTTAATTTTAATCCTATTATCACATTTTATCATAATTTTTAAATTATTTAAAGTTGAAAGAACACACAGAATGCTAACATTTAGTATTCATGCGAGATATCAAATTATTTCCTTTTCATCATCAACAACAGAAACAATGGTTGCTTTTTATATCAGCAATAGTAGTTCTCCTTTCCTCTTTTCACCAATTACAGGTGTTCGTTCTTAGTAGTAGCAGTACTTCTCTTCACTAACAGCAATCCACAAACAAGAGATAACCGACACATGCGCAGGTTTTTGCACATGTGTCGGTTATCTCATGACATCCAAACACAAAACTCATCTTTTGGGTAAAAATCGCAACTCCTTTATTTAACTATTTTGGTCAATAGTCAGCAGTGACTATTTTGTGTCACCATGACTCTTGCTTCTAAATCAAATGGTTATATGTTTGTGCCTATGTGTGGACACTGTTTTCTTCTAGTGAACACATGTTAATTAATTGTGGCTGCTAATCCCTTGGTCTCTCTGCACTGTCACCATGCTCCTCCTGTATTCTCATAAGCATAAAGGTGGCATCCCAACAACAACCATTTTTGTTGGGTGCAGAGCTTCAAAGGCGTGGGTAAATCATTCAATGCATTGTTTCATCATCACATCTCAGACTCTCTAAAGACATTGTGCTGTCAGTCGTCCAACAAATGGTACGATAGTAGATACATGGGCCCTTCGCATGTCGGGGAATTCCATCCACCAGGACAGACAAACTGTGGACGAATTATTTCTGTTACTGTGACTAAATTTCGTGATGAGCCAATTTTTCGTGTGACTTCAATTAGATGCAGTTTCCAACCTGGAACAGATTGTGTCCATGATCTGCTGATGGTGGTGCAACATCAACCCCTTTTTACCTGAACTTCATCACAGTAGATCATATTGGTTAGTGTGGTCGAATACAAGTCATTGTCTGTTAGAGTTATGTTGTGCAAATAGACAGCCTCTTTTATGAAACAGCACATCCTAGCTGCAGTCCGTTTTGCGGTAAAATTAGGTCAATAATCAATAGATGGATATCCTTTTGATTCTGTAAAACTTAGAACTGAATTTTTTTTTTCTTTTCTGAAGCATGACACTTACACAGTGGACAAATATTTGCGCAGAAAAACAAGCACACGTTATCCGATGTGGAGATGGTGGAATTACGTCCATCGAACGTGGGCGTGGATGTGGAATTCTATGTTCTTATTCTGGGTAAGTTGTATTTTTTTATTTAATTTAAAAAATAATTTTTTTCTTTCACTGAAGCAGAAGTTATGTTTTTGTGTGTGTGTGTGTGTGTGAAAGAACTTTGGAAATATAATGAAGTGCATTGTTTTGGAGGAACCATGAATAAATGCATTTCTTTGCACTTAAAAAAATGCTCAGTCAGATTTTTGTTTCTTTCCTATTTATATTTTATTTGTTTGCTACTTTGCGGCGGTACCAGACAGTGTGTGGGTCAGAGAGGTTTGAAATGTAACAACACAGATAAACAGTAATGACCACATTACAGTTTTGATCATTGTAGAGATTCACTACTTGCCAATGAAGTTTTGCATCTTATATGGCTTTGAAAAGTTCAGACAGGGTTGAAATATTGACAGATTTTAAACCTTTTATCTTCCCAAATTTTATGTATGTGTTTGATGTTCTTTGATAAGTTACCATCATGCAAAATTTCAGCCTGAAAAGATAAATAGTTTCTGAGGTATCAACGTTTTCATGACATAACTTTTGGAAGACTTCATACAATATGGAGAAGTAAGACCTAATTAAGATTTCAGCCCATCCTTGCATTGTTAGGTCAAGGTATGCAATCTCATGACTGACATTTGTTTCATTTGTTTTTGAAATGTTCGAAAAATGAAAAATAAACAGTTTCCGACTTCAATGAGAAATCATTAGACGCTAATGTTTCTATATGTCGGGTTGTGACAAAAGTGCCGTCCAATTTTTTAAGTCTCAAAAGTTTACTATTTTTATTGTACATCAATTACTGCCTAAATATGACATCATTTATCAAATGTAGTCAAAGTTGACCCAAAGGCTCCTCTCCATTGACTACTACACTGAGATGTATTGGTTAGTGCCACATTTTTTGCTGAATGACTTCACTTACCATTGTTGCTCACCTTATAATGCTGAATGTTTAGTAAGAGAGCATAATGTACCATTTTTTAAGTCTTTGTTATAAATCCACTGAGGATTGAACCCTCGTCTCTCAGTCCATCATGATTGGGTTCAGGTGTTGACTAGCAATATTAATTTTGTTAATTAAAATTAGCTAAAATCAATTATAGATGTAATTTATTGGAAGGGGCGAGGGTTCAATATACTTTTGACGGAGATGTCTAAAAAGATATTCTCAATTTTTGTCATTTGAAATTGGTGAACATAATGAATTAAATAATTGAAAGGGAGAGGAAAAAAACAAATTATTATTAAGAAAGATTAACTTAGAATGGACAGCTAAAACTACCTTGATATATCTATATTAGTGTTGGGGCAATGAATCAGAAAGATCGGAACTTTTTGGGGATATTGGTATCAATATCGGAAAAATTTGTGCTGTTTTTCCAATGCTAAAAACGATTCTTTTATCTTTTTTATTTGATTTTGTTTAAAGCAAAATCTTCCACTGTTGGTAGTAATGATTAAACATTAAATATTTATTGATTTTAAATTAACACTAAAATTAAAATCTATAGATCTGTAATACCACCCTGAGCAGGTTCTCGTCGTACACACGGGCAGGGAAATGTGCACTAACCCTATGTACTGGTGGCTACACTTTTATCTTTGTCTAGTGGTGGATCCTTCAAAGGTGACTAGATTCTCACTGGTCACTGGAACTATCGCTCTGATGCTCTGGGCACACAAAACGTGCATAACCCTTTTGCACTCTGGTTAGCCATTCATTGGCTTGATATCCTGTTCCTTTTCATAGATGGTCTGGTGCTGCTGGTATATCGCTTTTCTTGGTGCAGTCTTGGTTGGTTGTCAGCAATGTAATTAACTGGGTTTTCAAATCAAAGCAATTTAATAACTCTGAGGTCATTTTTTTATAAACGAGAATAATTATTCAAAAGATATTCAGGGTACACTTTGTGCAAAGGAAAATTAATTCTTTGGGTTCTTAATGGCTTCATCATGCAATATGTTTTCAACCTAGGTTCATTCAAACAGCTTCTTAGTGCATTTAGCTCTTCTGGGGAGGTTTCTGGCTCCTGGGCAGGAGCCCAAAGCAATCCATACTTTTCGATGCCAGCAAGCAAGTCTTCTCATTTTCAAAACACAATGTTTTTTTTTTATTGAACCCTAATTTTGCCCACTATATCTTTGAGATTAGAATTTCCTCCTCTGCTGTTTGGAGATGACTCTTTTCTTTATCGTTTTCCTTTTCTCTTTTCCTCTGAATCTCTTTCTTTTTCTATCTTAAACCATATTTCTCTTTAATTCTCTTTTTTCTTTTCTTTCTTTCTCTCTCTCCAACTGATTTTTCTCTTAAAGAAACTGTTTTATCAGCTATGCCCTTCAATCTTTCAGTTTAATTCCCATCAGTTACATGATGGTTCGACACTTAAAATAAAACACGTGGTCCAATGACAATATCTTCCTAGATATTAGGGCAGACTTCTCGTCACCAATGTCAACTTCATTTTGCTGAGAAATTTCTTTTCTGTCCACCGTATCAGCAATTAAAACATATTCCAGACTTTGGAGAAAAGAATGAATTTCCTAAACCTCATGCCAAACACCTCACCTAACCCTTAGCCCATAAGCAGGGTGAATTGGTGTTACCTGGGCATGCAACATAATTACAGATCATCCCTTACAAATGTATTTTTATATTTGAGAAAATATCCACACATTTAACATGCCATCATAACTCAAGACTGTACAAAGAATGTTCCAAAACTCATTGCTACTACTCACAATGCCTGTAAATTAACTCTAAATATATCTACATTTATGTCAGTTTTTTTGTCTGCCACACCTGGATTAATAATACTATTTCAGCTGCCTTTTGTGTGCCTTGGTGAACAAATTTCTATACCTTCATTCTGCTGATAAACTTATTTCTTGTTATATTTTTTCCTCTTTTTTCCTTTAATTCCTAACACTCGGGAGGAGGGGGGCGTTGATAGTATCACACACTAACAATAAACAGTATTTTTGAGAGAGCATCACTATTCAAGAAAAAAAACAGATATTTGATGCATAATATCAAGATTGAATTAATTTTGTTGTTGTTATTAAACTCATAAAAAAAAAGAATTCAGATTTTATCTTCTTTTTTAAAAAAGCATTAAATATATTTCCTTTTAATGATCATTTTGTTTTTTTGTTTTTTTCAGGTGGTGATTCCGTGGTGCAGTCCAGTCAGTTTCCGAGCCTTGTTTTTTACCAATCCTTTCAAACCAGATTTAGAGTTGAGTCCTCTGGATGTAAGTATCATCTTTTTTAAAATAAACAAACCATAACAACACTATACACATTTGCATCATCCTCTTTCCTTCTGCTGTTGCTATTCCTCTTCTCTCACCAATTCTCACTTCATTCACTCTGCTTCCCATCTACTAAAACATTCAATGTGAAAACAGCCAAGCACATAAGATAAGAGTTTTAGTACATTACAGATTTTATTTTAATGTTGTAATTGATTTTAGTTTTTAATTTTCCATATTACCAAAAATCCTGGATTCAGCATTAAGTAACTTTAAACCAGCCAACTAGATGAGTAGTTAATTATGGTAGCATGATGTTGTCCACCCTATTTTAGAAGTCTATGGACTCTTCCAGTACTATAAATAAAGTTATGACAAAGTGTCATAGTTGTTATAACGGCAATCACTGGTTGCAGTCATAGCCATAATATCATATGCAGGTTTTCTGTAACATACTATTCTGTAGTTTTATAAATACACTCGTGTAAATATCCAGTGCAGGTCCATAACACCCCCTCCCCCCTCTGACGAAAAAAAAAATCTTTATGAACTTATAATGGAAAAAAATATATTGTATACCAAAAATCACATAAATTGATCGAGTAGTTTTATTTTAATAAAACAAAATAAAATTTTATGGCTGAATGACAATCGATCTCTTGATAGCATTTTGCAGGACAAGGGAAATATTTCCAAACCAAACTTTTGCAATGTTTTAGAAATGTTTTAGAAAGCCATTTTTAAAATAGGTAGGAGATAAGGCACTGGAAAAAACTCAAACTCGCTTAGCAATGATTTTTTTATAAAAATAAAATTACTTGATCAATTTATGTGATTTTTGGTGCATAATATTTTCTTTACGCCATGGGTACATATGTCATAAAGAATTCTCTTTATTTTTGTGTCTTTTTTGGAGGTGGACAATATAGACTAGCACCAAATATACCACCATGTTGTCTTAATTATTATCGACTTTTCAATGTCACACCAGATAATTTACTCTTGGGATGTTTTGTCTATTTTATGTTGATTGAAATTTATTTGGTGAATCTATATTGAAATCATGAATCTTTATTTTATATGGTGAATCTTTATTGAAATTAAAACGTTTACTAATTTTGGATGATATTATTTTGTTTTAGTTTCTAAGTTTGTGCTAAATTTTAAACTATCTGTGTGTCGTGTCTTTTTACTTTTATTGGTGTTTTGTCTTTTTTTTTTTTTGAAAATGTTTTTTAATAGAATTAAAAATTTTCAATTTAATGAAAAATGTCAAATTTTGACAAAAAATATTGTCCAAAAACGTTTCACCCATGTTTGCACTGTAAAGTTAAAAGGAATAAGAAAGAAAATGTCTGAAACTTGAAAGTTTTTGAAAAGCGGAAAGAAAATGTAAAAATTATCAATTATTAAAGAAAAAAGAAGACATTGTCTCATTATGGAATTAGTGAAAGATTTTTTTCTTTTTTCACAATTTATTTCATATTGCAGAGGTTGACTTTCTCTATACACTTGAATATCTTCAGCTGGCATGTTTTTTATTGTATGATAGGAGAGAAGTAAAAAAAGTTTTTAAATTTTTTTTCACAATATTATTTTGTATTCCTGCACGTCACCAGTTGAAAACGAATAAAGAAAAGTTATAAGCTTTTATACTTTTCGTATTCTTTTTTATTCATATATATATATATAGAGAGAGAGAGAGTGGGACGATAAAAGTGTCACCCTTAAAGAAAACAACACTACAGCTTTATTTTAAAACTTTTATTGAAAAAAATAAATTCAGGTAACTTGATTATGTAGTAGAGCTGACAGCTATTCAATGTAGCTGCCTTCAGCCTCAATCACCACCTCTATACAGGTACAGAACTTTGGGTAGGCTTTTTCACAAGCGCAAACAGGAGCTCAGTGAATGGCGGCAATCAGGCTGGCTTTGATGTTGTGGGAGGCCATGTTGGTGATGTTCTTGACCTATGACCAAACAAAGTATTCCAGTGGATTTAAGTCAGGAGAGGAAGGAGGGCAGTGAGAGAAGGATAAAAAGTCATAGCACTCCTTCTGAAGCCAAAACTTGTGGACCAGCGCCAAGTCTTGCTGCCATACCCACGGTCTGCTTGCAGCCACTTGATTGCACACTCTTCAGTACATCCAGGTACACTTTGGTGTTGATTTATAAGCTAACTTTGAAGATGTGAGATGGCATGATGTGGCCCTCACTTGGAACCACACCAAACACCATAACTGTGGCTAGAAACTTTGTTTTCATCACCTTGGGCACGCCCCTGTTATTCGTGGCAATTCAGCGATGCATTTTGAGGTCCTGTTGTCATAACTTGGATCAGTAGGGAGCATGAGTTGTACAGCGGCGCATCTCCAATCTTGCTCGTTGAATGTTGTGTCACTTTCAGACATGATAGAAGGCTCCTATCGCTCTTGAGATTTGTACACAACTGACCAAGTAGTAGATGATCTGCAACAAAAAAAAAAAAACGGTTTTCATCAAATGAAAATAGGATCATGTCATATTTTCTAGAGCAACCATTTTATCATTTCACCCTGTATATATGCATTTTACTTTGACAAGGAAATTTCAAAAACTCAGATTAAAATAAATAAAATTTATTTTATCAAACAATTTTCTATAAAAACCTACCATCACAACAGTATTTAACAACATTTAAAAAAAAATTTCTATACTTTCTATTGATTGATATATATATATATATATATATATATATATATATATATATATATATATATATATATATATATATCAATAGAAATACACTCATACAGGGTGTCAAAAAATCACTGAAGAGTTTTTAACTTAAATAGATTCTTTATTGTTTATATCTTTCTATAATTTTTACATAATCTGACTAAGACATTGGGAAATTTAAAAAGAAGAAAATGCAAAATTCAAACAATCTTTATTTATGAAAAATAATGCCTTTTAAATGTTGCCCATTTTCAACTTTATCCTTGTATTTTCAATTGACAATGTCAAATGACCACAACATTCCCCAGGCTTGACTAGCCCTAACTTTTTCTTGTGGGGATATCTTAAAGAAAGAGTCTGTTAACAAACCCCAAACCCTGCAAGAATTGAAGGAAAGCAGCAGGAATGAAATAAAGGAGTTAAATCGCAATCCAGAGATTCTGCAATCTATCATGAATAACGTTGTGGAAAGAGCACAAATATGCAACATTAAAAAGACTATTTTTCATAAATAAAGATTGTTTGAATTTTGTTTTTTGTTTTTTTTAAATTTCCTAATGTCTTAGTCAGATTGTGTTAAAATTACAGAAAAATATCAAAAATAAAGAATCTATTTAAGTTCAAAAAACCACTTCAGTGGCTTTTTGGGCACCCTATAGAGCTATACATCTATAATATAAAGCTGAACGTCTGTGTGTGTGTCTGGTCACGAATAGGCTCCTATATGGGTTGACTATTATAGAAAACTGATCACATATAATGATAGAAGAAATAGGTATGTTTGATCTGGCATAATGATGATTCATTAAAATTGTAGGGTCTGTGAACTTGCCTGGTCCACAAAGTATGGAAATAAAAAATTTAAATGAACTTCTGCATGTCAGTACAGTTGGGGAAGTAGGAACCTGGCAAGGAGTTCCAAAGTCTAGCGGTTCTGGGGAAGAAACTACTGGAGTAGAAAGATCTTTTACATCTAGTGATCTCTACTGTGTGGGGGTGGGATTTAGCTGCCTGTCGGGTTTGTTGAGGGTGTCTATGTCATGGGGGCACAAGTGTCTGCAGTTCGCCAGAGCATTCACCATTAAAATACTTGTAGAACAGGCAGAGGGATGCAACATTTCGCCGATGGGACAGAGGCTGAAGCTTGGATGCCAGTTCAGGGCCTATCAGATTGGCGACTCTCTTTTGAACTTTGTCTAGGAGCAAGAGACTAGTAGCAGATGCACCAGCCCAAATGTGACAGCAATACTCAATACATGGGCGAATGGTGGCCTTATAGAGGTACAGGATACTTTCGAGTGTTAGTAGTTTTCTAGCACGGTAGAGAGAGCCTACCTTCTTCGCAGTGGGCCTGGCAATGCTTTCAATGTAATTGTTCCAATTCATGTTTCCTGTGAACGTTAGGCCAAGCAGTTTGAAAGATGTATTCTCAGATAAAGAGTCACTGGCCATTGCTATTGGTGGCAGAGAAGGTTTCTTGTAATTATTGAAGGAAACCAGTTTAGTCTTGGCAGCATTGAATGTGACCATCTATTTTTGTCCCCATTTGACTACAGATTGGAGGTCATCCTCTAGTGTTTTTGCTGTTTCTTTAGATATGTGTTCATTTGTTTTCCTACCATGCCTGTTATAGAGTGTGGTATCCTCAGCATATATACCCATCTCAGAGGCAGTTTTGTCGGGGAAGTCATTAATGAATATTAGGAACAATAGAGGTCCAAGGATAGACCCCTGAGGCACTCCCGCATTTATCTCATATTGTTTAGATGTACGGCCGTCAAGGACAACCTGGATTTTTCTCTTATCTAAGAAGGATTTAATTATATTAAGTATTCTACCAGTGATACCGTATGATCTAATTTTCCTGAGGAGACCCTCATGCCATACCCTGTCAAAAGCCTTGGATATATCTAGAGCTACTGCTCTGCCCTCCACCGCTTTGTCAAGTGACTGGTATATACATTCAAAGATTACAGTGAGGATGTCTGCTGTGGAACGGGCTTGTCTAAATCCATATTGTTTGTCAGTCAGAAGTTTAGCATCTGTAAGATGACGGACTAGAGCATGGTTAATTATGGTCTCTAATATTTTGGTGAAAAGTGGGAGGAGGCTAATGGGGTGATAATTTGATGAGTCAGTTCTTTCACCAGAATTCTTGAATACTGGTACCACAGAAGCAGTTTTCCAACAAAAATTGAATAAAATTGATATTAATCTATAATTGATTTTCTTTCAAAGATAAATGAAGAACTCTGGATAAAATTACAGAAACTTAAAGTTGATGGATCACATCATATAGTTGAGAGAAAAACTGAGTAGCAAATAAGATTTCAAATAAACAAAGATGAAATGAAATTTGGTTTTAATGCCTGGGTGAAATATCATTGGTGGTATATTTATTTTAAGACAAATGCAAAAGAAGTACCTTGGTAAAAAAAACAAAAAAAAAAACTTTTGATTTTGGTAATTTGAAGAAGGCTTTTAACAGAGTGCCAAGAGATGTTGTTCAGTCGGCTTTGCTTCAAGTGAGGGCAAAGAAATGCTTGTTGACGGTTGTTTAAGCAATATACTGGAATGCTCAAAGCGGTGTTAGAATTAGCAACACATTTATTAACAGCTTTCATGTTAAAGTTAGAGTAAATCAAGGATTTCTACTTTTCATTTGTCTTAGAAGTGTTGTCTTATTTTGAAGAGATGCTTTTACGCTGATAATTTAGTACTTGTTTCTAAAACAATCAAAGGTCTACATGTTGATTTTAAAGACTTTGAATAATGTTATTGAAAGTGAAGTTTACCAAAACCAATATCATGATCATTGACTGTAGCATTGGAAAGTCACCAGGAAAAGAATAGTCAGGAGTAATTCAATTTTTTGTGGTACTTGTAAGCATTGAGTATATAAGAAATGCAGTGGAATGACAGAAAAGATGATGACCATTTTGTGTGCAAGAAGTATTGAAATGTAGAACAATGGAGGCAGATGTGGAGACAGTGTATTTGAATGGCGAGATTATTTTATTTGTCCAGAATTTTTTTTACCTTGATACCATTGGAGCACAAGGAAAAAAATAAATGGTCCACTTGTAGTTGTTTTTCAGTAGTCTGCAACATCGTTTTTTTTGTTTTTGTGTATTTATTTATGACCGAAATAACATTTTATAGGCAAAATAATTGTAAATTATTACAAAAAGTAAAAACACTCCTATGCAATGCCATATGTGGATGGCTAGTATTGGATAAAGTGTTTTTATATATTGATTTCTAATTGTTCTTTTTATATTTTTTATAATTTAGTTTTAATAGAAGTCATTTTCTCTGCCTAAGCATTTATTTCTTGTTCTTCAACCAGGGTGTCCTCTACCCGAAAGAGTCATCTCTTACTCACACGCTCATATCTCGCCTACGACTGCTGTGGAAAAATGTCCGACAATCTAGAGCCAGCTTTGAAGAGGCTCCTGATACAGGTAATTGCACTTTCTGCTTTGTTTAATATTTCGTTGTTTATCACTTTATCAGGGAATTCTTTGGCAAAGAATAGTTTCTCTACTGAGTTGCATTTTGTCATGCAAAGATAATTAAAAAAAAAACAAGCAACATCTATAATTTTTCATTAACAGCAACTGTTAGCTGTTTAACTGCCAGATGAATTTCAATATCATACCTTTTAATGTTATCTTCTATCTTATAAAGTAAAGGTCTATTTCTTGAGTTTTGTCACCAATAGTTTCTGTCTTACAAAATTAACATTTCATTCTGAATAATCAGTTATTGTGGATCATGCTACTATTTTCTTTAGAGCAATAAAATCTCATTCGATTTAATCCCATTCAAAAAATACTTTATCTTACTAGGGATATTTTTCAGATGGCTGCCAGTTTTTTAATCAACATCAAATTTTAATTAAAATGGATGCCTTATTTATGTTCAACAGCAAATATTGCTACTAATAGTAAATACTACTTAATATTGCTGCATTTATTATTAATAGAAAATAATATTTTATATTTTGGTGATCTTCAAACTCTCCTAAACAAGTGAAGACCGGGTACAATCTGACAAGATTCAAATGTGATATATGTTATAAATGTATATGGGCACCAGAAGTGACAGAAGCCATGTGATATTTATTGATTTTGAGAAAATGGTTGGAAAGTTGGATATTCAAATTTGACATCAAAATCTGACCCCAAAAATCGTCATGAGCAGGGAATATGTGCCTACATTAGAGATGGCTTTCCATGTAGTAGGGACATCTCCAAAAGAAATCCTAATTTGCCCTACATGTGCTTCAGTAGCACTTGCTCACAACACAGCATTCATATTTGCTCTCTATCGACCCCATAACAGCGGAGTTACTATCATTGATATTATCTCTGAAAAAATTGACCATATTCTGTCTACCCATCCCTTCGCCAACATTCACATCCGCAGAGACTTCACAACATTGAATGGCTAGTTCACACAAACAAGACAGATGATGAGGGGAAGTACTATCATGATTTCTCGATTGCCTATGACCTAATGCATATTGTCCACGAACCCATCCTTATGCCTGACTCCAACAATCTCCTTGACCTGTTTCTTACAACTTGCTCTGATATATGCTCATCCCCCATTCCGTCTCCATTGGGATCTTCCAACCACTCAGTTGTCTCAGTTAAGTTAAAAATAAAATGTAATCAGTCTTCTGATATACCTCTCCATCGTACTGTGTTTAGACACTCTATGGCTACTTAGGATGACTTCCGAACATTCATATCAGATATCTCTCTGCACTCTATGTTAAAAAAGAATGTGTTCTCTATAGTATCAGACCTGACTGAATGGTTAACTGTGGGTATAGACCGCTTCATACCCTCCAAAAGATTCCAGCTAAAGCACAACAGCCAGCTATGTTTAACTCTAGAATGTGCCACTGCCATTGTGCACAGAAATCACTATTTCCATTGCTTCCAGCATAATAGAACTGCCAACAATCATTGCAAAAGAGTAATAAAGAATGCAAGAGATTCGTATGTTCATAATACATTAAATTTAAAGTAGAAGAGCAGCAGCTTGGCTCCCATCAGATTTGTCGAATAACAAAGAGGGTCCTGAACAGAAGCGTGTCCTCTATCCCTTCCATCATCGATGGATCTGAGGTAATCTTGTCAGCATCTGATAAAACAAAACTTTTTGCCAAGAATTTTGCAGCATATTCTACTCTTTGCGATCATAGTGGCCTACCTCCCGTATTTCCTCCCATGATTGAAAATACACCAAGCGACATACAACAAATTTCTGTACGTGATGTTCCCAAGCTTATCAAAAACTTTGATTCTAATAAAGCAACTGACCCCGACAGCATTCCAGTCATAGTACTCAGAAAACTTCAACCGGAACTAGCTCCCATACTTACAAAGCTGTTTGTTGCCTTAAAGAGAAATGCTTCTCAACACGTTGGAAAACTTCATCAGTTTATTTAAAAATTCTGGTGATTGATTCTCTTCCTCTCAGTACAGATCAATCAGTCGCTTGTGTGTCATGAGTAAGTTGCTGGAAACTGTGATAAACAAAGAAGTGCTCAACTACCTTGGCAAAAATAACCTGCTCAATAACATGCAATATGGTTTCTGTTTTGCAAAATCTACAGCTAATGTTATATCACACAGGATTAGCCAATCGCCCAACGGAGGCTTTGTCTCTAGAGCAATAGCCTTGGCATATCAAAAGCTTTTGATAGTGTGGCATATAAAATCCTTTCTCTCTGATAGGCTTATAAGTTGATGGACAGAAATCAGGAACACTGTATTAATGCTGGTGTCCCTCAGAGTTCCATCTTGTTCCTGATCTTCATCAATGATGTCCCAGATCACATTCTTAGGTCATTCGTAGACATTTATGCTGACAACATGGAAATCCATGATGACACTTCAAAGGCCAGCAATGACAAAGATCTTTCTCATTCTGTCTATTCTAATTTTGAGAACGTGGTGTAACAGGGAAAAATTTAATGCATCGAAAATCAAAATTCTCTCCTTTTATCATAATTGCTATGATCCCAACCACACCCTAATTGAAATGAATGGCTCTACTTTTGGGGAAGCCCCATGTCTTGATAAGCTTTTGGGACTGGCCTTCACTCCTGATCTGAAATGAAACATACATCAAATCAGTTGCCAAGATCGCTGGTAAGATGGTTGGATCACTCTACCACTCCAGTAAGTATCTCACTGCTGATGTGATCCTCTATTTGTATAAGAGCCACGTGTACCTTACAATGGAGTACTGTTGCCACATCTGGTCAGGAGCTACTTGGCACACCCTATCCTACCTTGATAGAGTTTAAAACCAGCTTTGAAACTTAGTAGGTGATGCCCTTTTTTCTTCCTGCAATCTTTTTCCCACAGAAGAGACATCATGAGTTTGTCTGCTCTATCGCTATTTTCATGGTAAGTGCTCATCTGAACTCCAATCTGTGGTCCCCCCTTGCCAAACTTTCACAAAAAACACTCGATTAACTAAAACCACTTTATATGATTTTCCCCACTCTCTATCTATGCCTAAATGTAAACACAGATTCCATGAACAAAGCTTCTTTCCCAGAACTGCCCGCCTTTGGAACACTGTTCCACTGGCATACTTCCCAGCTGAATACAACATGGTTGCCTTCAAATCTAATGTAAACAAGTTTCTGTTAAGTCGTCCTCATAAATAATCAAATTCCACCCAATGTTACATCATTAACGATGACCTCACTATATCACCTTACATCCACTAACCCTTATCTTCCAGTGGCTTTTGCATCTTGATAAGTTGTGCCCCCCCCCCCCAAGTAAAAAAAAAAAGCTCTTGTGAGGAGGGAGATAAATAGAATAGGGAAATAAATAAAGTGTATGTAAATAGAGTTGCTAAAAATAACAAGTGACAAGTAGATTGAACACACCCTCCTTTTCTTTTCCTTTTTCTCTCTCTCCCCCCTCTCTCCCTCTTTTCTATTTCTTCCTCTGTGCCTCATTTCTCCCTCTGTCCCCAATTTCATCCCCTTTTCCCTTAACCTTTCTTCCCATATCCCACTTTCTTCCTCCTCTCTCACTCTCCACTCTCTCTCTGCCCTTTTCTCTCTCTCTCTCTCTGCCCTTTTCTCTCTCTCTCTCTCTCTGCCCTTTTCTCTCTCTCTCTCTGCCCTTTTCTCTCTCTCTCTGCCCCTTTCTCTCTCTCTCCCCCTTTTGCTATCTCTCTTCTCTGTCGTTCCCTATCTCTTTTCCCTTATTCTCTCTCTCTCCACTCCCCTTTTCTCTCTCTCTCCACTCCCCTTTTCTCACTCTCTCCGCTCCCCCTTTTCTCTCTCTCTCCGCTCCCCCTTTTCTCTCTCTCTCCGCTCCCCCTTTTCTCTCTCTCTCCGCTCTCCCTTTTCTCTCTCTCTCCGCTCTCCCTTTTCTCTCTCTCTCCGCTCCCCCTTTTCTCTCTCTCTCCGCTCCCCCTTTTCTCTCTCTCTCCGCTCCCCCTTTTCTCTCTCTCTCCGCTCCCCCTTTTCTCTCTCTCTCCGCTCCCCCTTTTCTCTCTCTCTCCGCTCCCCCTTTTCTCTCTCTCTCTCCGCTCCCCCTTTTCTCTCTCTCTCTCCGCTCCCCCTTTCTCTCTCTCTCTCTCTCCGCTCCCCTTTTCTCTTTCTCTCCGCTCCCCTTTTCTCTCTCTTTCTTTTATCCTCTTTCTCTCTCTCTCCTCTATCTTCTCTCTCCCTTTCTCTATCTCCTCTCCCTCATTTTCTTTCTCTCTCTCTATTTCTCATAATATCTTTTCTCTTCTACATTATTAACTTCACTATCCTCCTTTATCCCACTCTCCCTCTTGACTAAAAAAAAAAAAATAATACAAATTCCATACATTTTAGCCTGACTAGTCTCTACAAGAATGAAACACAGAAAATTGTGTGTAGCTTAATTGCCACATTTTTTCATAACTTACTACTTCACTTTATTCATGCATTGAGCATTATTTAAGTAAATACTGAAAATTGATAATATTATATCTCCTTATAAGATTTTATGTGGATACAGAAAATATTTAAAATAAGAAAAATTGATGATGAAAATTGAATAAATTACAATATTTATTAATTTATCAAGAAAAATGCTGCAAAGTATTTTATGACAAGAAATTTTATTTATAAATTGATTCCGTATAAACGTTTTGGATTTTAAATATTTTCATGTTTGTTTATTTTATTTTATTTTTTTATTCTTTTTTAAATTTATTATTAACTGACTTTTAGGACTTCACTATAATCTATTCACATGTCAGATTGCAGATACTTCATTTTGGACCTTAATTGAATGTTTGATATATTTTCAAATTGAATCAATATTTTAGACTTCCACACTTTGAATTGCAGTTTCTTCCATTTGGACCTTAATAAGTACAACTTTATTAATTGTTTTATATGTTCAAATTTTTTGGATTGCAATATAATCTACTCACACTTGGGATTCCTGATTCTTTCTTTTGGACCTTCTGGAATACAACTTGATTAATCTATTAATTGATTAATTAATTTGCGTTGACTCTCTTATTCTGTTTAATTTTATTGAAAATGCGTTTCAGTTCACAAAAAAAATTTTTTTATGGATTTTTAAATTCATGCTAATCAATGATACAATTTTACTAATGTTCACTGTTAATTGCTCTGTCTTACTAGACAGAGAAATTAACAATGAACATTTAACTTTATATTTCTTTTTTTTTTTTTTACATGGAGGTCATCACTTTTTAAGGCCCAGAAGCCACTCGGGGATAAGGGTTATTTTGTGTACAGTAATCAATGGGATAGTGTTGCAGTATTCATTTGTATTGGAAATTTGATAAAGTGTCATTACTTAAGGGGGCGGTTCATCAGGAATTTGTCTATATTGGACTTGAAGACATCCATGTTGAAGTCAAGAGGGAAACAGGCAAGCGGTAGAAAGTTCCACAGGTGTGCAGTTCTAAGAAAGAAGCTTTGTTCATGGAATCTATGTTTTGATTTAGGCACAGATAAAGAGTGGGGAAAATTATTGACAGTGGTTTCAGCTAGACGGGTGTTTATTGTGAAAAATTGGCAAGGGGGGACCAGAGATTGGAGCTCAGACAAGCACCTGCCATGGAAATAACAATAAAACAAAGATAGGCTCGCAATGTCTCTTCTGTGGGAGAGAGGTTGCAAGGAAGAGAAAAGGGCATCCCCCACTTAACCACAAAGTCTATTTTGTACTCTGTCAAGGCAGGATAGGCTATTTTTAGCAGCTCCTGCCCAGATGTGGCAGCAGTATTCCATCCTTGAACGTACTTGGCTTTTATATATTTTTTTTTTTTTTTACATAGGCATAACCATTTATTAAGGCCCAGAGACCACTCGAGGATAAGGGTTAAGAGTGTACAGTAGTCAGTTGGACAATAAAGCAATCGTTAGTAATGGAAATTCGGTAAATTTGTTAACAAGTGGAATGGCTCATCAAGAACTTGTTTACGTTGGACTTGAAGACAACCATCTTGTAGTCAGCTGGAAAGCAGGAAAACGGAAGACAATTCCACAGGCGTGCAGTTCTAAGAAAGAAGCTTTGTTCATGGAATCTACGTTTAGGTTAAGGCACAGATAAAGAGTGGGGGGAATTATTGATAGTGTTTTCAGCAAGACGAGTGTTTCTTGTGAAAGTTTGGCGAGGGGGGAACCATAGATTGGAGCTCAGTCGAACACTTTCCATAAAAATAACGATAAAGCAGAGACAAACTCGCAACATCTCTTTTGTGAGATAGAGGTTGCAGCAAAGAGAAAAGGACATCTCCTACGAGGCTACGAAGTTTATTTTGAACTCTATCAAGGCAGGACAAGTCCTTTCTAGCAGCTCCCGCTCAGATGTGGCAACAGTACTCCATCCTTGGACGTACTTGGTTCTTATATAGATAGAGAATTGCATCAGCAGTGAGATATCTACTGGACCGATAAAAGGATCCGACCATTTTTCCAGCGGCATTCTATTTAAGATCAGGAGTAAAGGTCAAGCCCAGAAGCTTGTCAAAATTAGAGGCCTCCCCAAGACAAGAGCCATTCATATTAATTGATGCCAGATGGGGATCAGAATGTTGATTATGTAAAGATAGAAGCTTGGTTTTAGATGCATTAAAAGTAACCAGCCACTCCTCTCCCCATTGTACAACGTGATCAAGATCAGAGGAGAGAGAATCATAGAGAACTTGGTCGTTTAGTGTCTTAGATGTGCTACCATAGAAGATGGTAGTGTCATCAGCAAAAATGTCTACAAATGATGTAAGGATGTGATTTGGAAGATCATTAATGTAGATCAGGAAAAGAGTTGGGCGCAGGATGAACCCCTGAGGGACTCTAGCATTAATACTGTGAGCTTCTGATTTCTGCCCATCAACCACTACTCTTATGAACCTATCAGAGAGAAGTGAGAGCAATTGCCCTAGAAAGGTTGCATCTGTCGAGAGATATTATCTCAGTAGATTATAATGTAACCATAATATTTAGTTTTGTAATTACACACACACACACACACACATATATATATATATATATATATATATATATATATATATATATATATATATACACAAATACATATATTTATTTGTTTTTGTTTTGTGATACGTTTTGAATGAATTAAATTATTTATGTGAAAATGCATTTTTACCTAAATGAGAGTTGGGAATAATTTTCCTTTTTACTAATTTGGTACCCTCAAATGGAGAGTGGCATATATATTGTTTAAAATATAATTATCCAGTGACACGTGTTTCGTCATCTATGGCTAATCAGAGTGGCTGAATCTAGTGAGATTCGAAATCAGGACCCCATAGACAAAAGCCAGTGGTAAAAGTTTAGGCTTCTTTCCATGGGGTCCCAATTTCGAATCTTGCTGGATTCAGCCACTCTGATGAATCATAAATGATGAACACATGTCAGTGGATAATTACATTTTAAACAGTATATATAAGATTCTATTTGTAAAAAAAGATATATATAAAGTTATGTATGTGTATATGTTTATATATTTGTATGTACAGGATTCATTCTTGAACTAATTAACTAATCAGCATAAATTTTGGAACACAGCTGCTAAATGTAAGGAGTTCACATATGGACTATATTTATTCTAATATAGTTTTATGCAAACTGATTTTTATGGAATTTTAACTATATTTATTTGACATCAATTAAAAAATATTTCACAAATTTCAATGTTTTTAGAAGATTTTAAAAGGTTTTTAGGGGTCATATGGGCACAATCTTCTATCAGAAAATTAAAATATTTCAGATTTGAATTGGATTCAATCAATAGTCATTAGACATCAATTAAGTAATTAGACATTTTTTAGAATCAAAATCATGTTATGGAGTTTGATTAAAATTAGAAGAACCATTCTAGACATAAAGTTTAGTCTTATTATATCTTGATTTTAATATTTGTAAAAATTTGTACAAAACTGTTTTGTTTGGGAAATTTTACCCATCCTAGGACAGGTATTTTTCTAGTATGGTTATACGTGAAAATTGATGACATCAAAAAGAATGAAGTTGTGTACATTTGTTTGAAACCAGAAGTCATAACTGCTGCTTATTAACCAAGCTCCACCCTAATAAATTATATATTTAATAATTAATTTAATATATAACACAGATATTGACCTAATAGATTACTGGTGGTCTAGTGTGTGTGTGTGTGTATGTATATATATATATACTTGAATAAAATCAATATTTTCAACATTTTTACTGAAAAATGCAAATAGTGAAAAAATTTATTTCATCATTCCACCTATTAGCTAAAACGTCTGCCTACTGTTTTGCTCCATTGCATATCATTCCTACTATTCATAATCGGGCTCAACAAAATAAAAATATTCTGATAATCTATGATAATATATCCCTTCTTCTTCAATTATCTTTTAATGTAGATAAGAGTCTTGCTTCCTATCTTCTTGGCCTTTCCGCCCCAAAACTATTCAGATAACATAGTTTTTAACTCTAGTCTCCTTTCTGGTTTTATTGATGTGTATGTGTGTGCGTATATATATATATATATATATATATATATATATATATATAGCAACCCTACCCTTAAAGATAAACCTGATGACTACTAATGGCACTTGATTCTCAATCTTCACATCCTGCCATTTTTGCAATTAACCGACCTTTATTTTTCAGAAATAAATTAGCCTTAGTTTTCTTTTCATATCTGTAAATAACATTTCTTTTGAGGAGACTTTGCTCCTATTTTATTACTTTATTTCACGCCTTTGCCAATCTTATTTGACATTTATCAGATGTTCAGCAAAACATGTTTGTTTCTTTGGAGGTTCTTTATTAGGCCAAACCTTAGATCTTGTACAAAATGACTTGGCTGCTACATTCTGTGTGATTTAAAGCATTTCAGATATTGTGTAATTTTCTTTCTCCCCCCCCCTCTCTTTTCATCATTTTTTTTATCAGTAGTCTATTTATATATATATATATATATATATATATATATATATATAAATATATATATATACTAGAAGAATACCTGTCCCAATAAAATTCCATGAACAGAACAGCTTATAGAGAAAATCGTAACTTACCTGACTAGCGTGAGTGTCGTGTTCACTCGCTTAAGGAATAAAAAAAAAAAAAACTAAAATGGCGATGTCGCTTTTATATTTGATGACCATGTGTAAGTTACGCAAACTTTATGCAAGTTAGTTTATGCAAGATGCATAAAAGAAGGGATAAAGGAACGAGTGGCGAGTTGAAAGACAGCATATTATGCGAATGGACGTGTGCATTATCAGGATTATTGAAGCTGACTCAGAAGATTGTAGGCAGGACAGAACACAACTTTAAAATTCCAATGAAGTCAATTTTCAAACTAGACAGCTTTACATCAATTTTATATGTTCCATATTCAAAGATTAAAATCGAGATATAATGATACTTTATGTCTAGAATACTTATTCTAATTTTGATCAGAATCCGTTACATGATTTTGATTCTAGAAAATAGGTAAAATTCAAGACTTAAAGGATCTTAATATTCAGGGAACCTTGCTTTATTGGATCAAATCAGATGAAAGTCTGATACATTTGAATTTTCAAATGCAAGGTTGTTGTGCTCATATTATGCTCCACTAAAAGCTCTTTGAAATAGTCAACAGAAACTGAAATTTTTGCAATATTCATTAATTGATGCCTAATCCCTTATACCATTTCACAAAAATCAGAAATATCGAATTATCATGAAAGAATTCCACTTTGTATTAAATTAACTAAATATGGCCCACATTACGACTTTTTAAACCTAGCAACTGTGTTCCAACATTATGTATGTATGTATTTATGTCTGTCTAAAACTTTCAAAAGAGTTGATGGATTTTCATAAGATCAGTATCGTTTTGAAGCTCCACCCTTTTGATGACAAATATCGAAAAATTGATTCAAAATGTTAATTCCTTCACCCTAAACTGAGCACTTTTCTACAGGGAGGGGTTGCTTTTTTCACTGATATTTTCGAAAGTCATCCCCTCTTTTCGATTGACTAGCCTTAATTTAAACCTATGTCACTTCCGGTTTGACAATGGATGCAACAACAAAGACATCACATTTTTTTTTTCACATTCTTTTCCTCCTTTGTGGTATGGGTTTGAGCCTGTCTGCCTGCCTACTACTACAATTTTTTTTTTTTTTTTGCTCAACGCACACTTTCAAACACCCGGGCAATGCTGGACACCCAGGCAAGTTTATTCAAATTTAATTTGAAATTTTTATGGAGGAGTGTAACTTTATTTGTAGATACTTATTATTGTTAGTACTAACTCAATTAATCCTAACTATTCATGCAGTAATGCAGAAATATCTAGTTTAGAACCTAGTGCGGGGCTACCCCTGTCGATGCTGACCGATCTATAGCTTTCGTTGGGTTATCTATCTTGGAGAAGAAAAACTGTTAGCTCTTATACATCATGGTATCAAACAAATGGGGAGAGAGGCCTCCTTAGTCCTGGTTGACAAACTTTTTAGAGCTATTGACTTAAAATAATTACCTGTTTGCAAACTTAAACTGCTTAAGGAGTAAGTAGGCTCTGCCTATCGCTCTGCTTTCATACTCCTTCTTTCTTTATTAGCCAGATGCAGAATTGCAATCACAGGACTCAGCAGAGACACCCAGTGCTTGGCTTTGTTTCCTGAGTGGGCAATGAATACCGTCCCCACATCCATCTCATTCTCTTCCCTTAAAACTCTGTCTCTTGGAAGTGCTTGATTGCCACATATGTTTACGCAATTAGACTGGCCCACTCTTGTCTGACAGATTGTCTCTCTGCTGAATTCTTACTGAGTTAAAGCACGGCTACCAAGATATAGAAGGATGCCAGTGGACCTGACAGAGCAACGTGTAGGTAAAGGGTGCCTACTGAGAGAAGCTGCCTACAGAGTTTCGGCTTAGCAGATAGCATTTCAGCTTCCTGTGTTCAACCACATGGCCATGCTAGTAGGCATAAAAAAGATTTTTTGTTGCTTTAGAGAATAGCCGTAGTAATTTTATATTTTTAACATAATTTTTTTCATTTAAAATTACAAATAATTTAAACAAGTTTTATTTTTAAGTTAAATTTAAAAAATTTTAAATGGAAAATATATAGAATACACGTATGCGACGCAACAAAGGATTTTGCCGAATTTATTTGTGTCTACTTGGTTCGAGTTTAGATGGTCAAAGTCAATTAACTTTTTACTTGAAATGACTCCTCAGGTTATAATGTTCAAGAAACCTTTTTAATCCCTACACAGACTTATTTTCTTATATCACCCACAAACCCTATTTCTGAAATCCCTGAAAAGTTGTAAACAAATGACTTATTCTACCACTAACTTGCTAAGTTTGAGTTGCACTCCCAAATTTAGAGTTAGTGGTAGTCATAGATTTTTTAATACAATTTTTCAACAGTTAAGGAGCAAGCAACTAGTTATTTGTTGTAAAAACAGCTTTAAAAAAAAATGAAATAAAAAGAACATAAACACAGTTTCAGCACGTATAAATTATACTTAAATTTTAATGTATTTGGTATAAGGTATTTGTTGATTTTTGTTATTGTTTACAATTTGTCGACTGTTAACTATTCTACACTTTAATGAATGAATGTGATGTTCCTACTACTTGCCTCCACAAAGAGCTAACATTTATGATTTTACATATTTTTACTAATTTTTTCGATGTTTATTATTACATTTAACTATGAGCGTAAACCACTTTTTCTAAGATGCAGCATATGTTAACACCTCAGCAAAGTTTATTGCATTTATCTTTGAGCAAACACTAAAAACTGAAAGAAAGTTTTCCACATGTGAAAAAAATATTTACTTGCCTTCGATGGAAAAATAAGACACAAGGTTGGTTTTTAATCTAGTGACCCCGCCCCCAAAAAAAGAGGCACTCTAGATTGGGGCAGCATTTTTTTTTAATCCGCAATCTTATGGATTTCTCCTTCATTGATCAAGGACAGACAAGATGAAGAATAGATACTATACTTTATATACTAATTTTGTTTAGAAAAATAAAAAATAATAAAAATAAACTGAAAATAAAAAGATTGTAAAATTGACAAATATTTAAATCATAAATTTTTTGTTCATTTTTTTTTTAAATATTCAGAGCAAACAAAAATATATTCAATTGTGAATGGTGGTGGGCATGAAAAGTGCTGCACAATTTAATGTAACGTAACACCTTTATTTACAGGGCTTTTTAACGGTTTAGGACTCAAGACTGTTAAGCATTTTCTTTTTTTTCTTTTTTTTTTGCTATGGGAGATAAATTCTGCATGTTTTACTTTTTAAAGTGATTTCATGTTGGTTTATGAGATTGTGAGTCAGTTTTAGGGTTAGACAGATATTAATATATTACCCGAAAAAGCAAGAATGTCTTAGAAATCATTTTAATAAGAATTTATATGAAAACTTGACCTCCACTTTAAATTCTATAATATTCTTTTCAGAATATTCACGCGTAATCCCCTAAAAAAGCAGAATCTAATTTTTTGGAGGGGTATAGCTAAGGGTTCTCATCTGCTTTTAAATAGTGATATAATTATTGACAAACATCTTAATACTTTCCCTTTAAATATATTCTCAAAGATTTTCATCTTTGTGTTATTTTTCCCATTGATACACGTGCTATTTTACCTACCATCCTAATTTCCCCTTCAGAATGGATCTAAAATCTATTAATTAATTCACATATAAATTTGGTGAATACATTTTGCAAATTTCTTAATTTTTATTTTGCAAATAATAATTTTTCTGATATTTATGGAGAATTTATTCAACAATATTCAATATTTAGGTACACCATTATTATGATGTTTAATTTATAATATATTTCTGTTTTCATTAAAAAACACTGTTTGATTTTATGATTTGTTTCTTGCAAAACAAAACTCTCTCTGAAAAACAAATAAAACTAGCTGATAAAATTTGGAAGCTTTCTGGGGAGCTAACTACTTCAATATAATTCCAAAAATATATAGTGAGAAAACACGGAATATTTTGTATATTTATAATATTTTTGTGTAGGGTAGGAAGTTAAAATATATTGGTTTTCATTTTTGGAGATTTCTTTTCCCTAATCTTGCAGATTTTTAAAATCTCAGTTGGCAACACTGCAGAGAAGAGGAAAAGTTTACACACACACACACACACATGTATATGTATTATAATTGTGGCTGTTGAAAGGTTTATGAAGGGAAAAGCTGAGTGACCTGGAAATACCTTCAACTTTATTGACCCCCCCCAAAAAAAAAACAAGGTCTGTAGTGGGGAGGGTTTAATATGAGATCAGCATGCAACCTTTAATAAATATAAAATAGGAGAATAGACATATTGAGAGAACTGAGTAGTTAGTGGATGGGTCAGGCTAGAATTTTCTTGCAGGATGGATGAAAAAAATCTATAGGGAATGATTGAATTGGGAGTTGAGATGTATTAGAGCTAGATCAACAGCCTGATGAGATTTAGGATCTAAAAGCAACTACATTTGTTAACTATTATGAAGTCTTACTTTGCAGTGATTATTTTTAAATAGATACTGGAAAATATACTTATATTGTATTATATTGTAAATTTTCATTAAAATCATTGTTTTTTTTTAATTAATATGTAGGCAAATATTTATATTTACTTTTTTCATAATCATGATTATGTATTGACTTTTTGTGATAACTGGAATGTAAATTTATTGTATATATGCTCTGAATACAATAATACAATATCATTATTCATAACAATTTCGACTAGTTTATAAGAATATATATCTTTAAAAATATATACATTTTATATTCACTCAAGATAGTATATATATATATATATTATATAAAAGGAACTGTGTGTGCATGTGAGTTTGTTCCTTATGGACTCGTAAACAGTGGGCCGATATTTTTTAAATTTCACACAACTGTACTTTATATGCGTGGCAATGTTCTTAGATAGGTTTTTATGAGAATATCTAAGATAAGTATCAATAATTGAAAAATCTGCTAAAAAAAAGGAACAGACGATTTTGATTAAAGTTAACACTTATACAGCCTAACATCACAAGTGCAATTGAGAAGTTTTATTACCACACAAGCCCAAAGGCCCGACATATAAAATCAACTAGGTTCTTTGATATGACAGGGATGTGTTCAGAATTAATGTCTCTGTTTAGAGCACAATTGAATCATGATACTTGACTTTTCATTTTAAACTTTAATTCAAGCCATTGTGTATAAAAATAATTTTATAAAATCAACAGTAGGTTTTCTACAGTGCAATGTAGATTACAATGTATTGTGGATTGTACTGTGAGGAGGCATGTGAAGCGTCCTCTCGGTGCAACGTGATGGGTCCTTGATTAGAGCAAGCAATCAATCGATTTGATTGAAAAATGGGTGATAACAATAAAATATGGGAGGGTGAAACATTCGTTGACCATCATTCATTCCCGGGCAAAGTTGGGTCACCCTGCTAGTATGTCTCTTGTTTTTTTTGTCATTAACTTTTTTCCTACAATACTTTTTTTTTTTTTTACACAGTGATCACCACTTATCAAGGCCCGGAAGCCACTCAAGGATAAGGGTTATTGCAAGTACATTACGTTAGTGTGGAGATTTGATGAAGTGTTTACTTAAGGGGACGGTTCATTAGGAATTTGTTAACGTTGGACTTGAAGACATCCAAGTTGTAGTCCGGTGGGAAGCAGGCAGACGGAACAGAATTCCACAGGCGTGCAGTTCTAAGAAAGAAGCTTTGCCATGTAATCCGCGTCTTGATTTAGACACAGATATAGAGTGGGGGAAATTCTTCACAGTGGATTCAACTAGACGGGTGTTTTTCGTGAAAGATCGGCGAGGGGGGACCAGAGATTGGAGTTCAGACGAGCACCTGCCATGGAAATAATGATAAAACAAGGATAGGCTCGCAACGTCTCTTCTGTGGGAGAGAGGTTGCAGGGTAGAGAAAAGGGCATCCCCCACTAAGACACAAAGTCTATTTTGTACTCTGTCAAGGCAGGATAGGCTGTTTTTAGCAGCTCCTGCCCAGATATGGCAACAGTATTCCATCCTTGGACGTACTTGGCTTTTATATAGATAGAGAATTGCATCAGTAGTGAGATATCTACTTGATTCTATTTTATCAGTTCCTTTGGTGGACAGCATTTTCTTAAGAAGAATAAAATGTAATTCGATCTGAAATAATAAAGATGAGGCATATCTTATTTAAAGCACATTTGTTTGATGATATCAATTATTTTCATGGAAAAATGAAAAGTTTGTTTGAGATATTAGTAACCAGAGAAAACAAATCTAATTTTGTGATTTAGTTTTAGAAATTTTGTATTATAACATGGGGGATGGGGCGCGGGGGGGGGGATATCTTCAATCTCCACATTTTTTTTTTCTTTGTTATTTTCTTTGTCAGTAGAAAAAGTTGTTCATCTCTCATTGATGCATAGTTGCCTCTAAGATAAGTAATGGCTGACAATAGGAGTCATAGGGATGTTCATCCTTATGTTTTGACTTTTAAGATCTACTTTTAGTTATATGTTGTGCGTCGGTCTAGGGGGGAAAACACTAAAAAAGAAAGAAAGAAAAGGTAACATTTGTAACTACACTGCCCGAAAACTTCTATTAAATATTAGTCTTTTTATAACGCAAATAGGTCACAATAGTAAAAAAGAACAAGTTATATTGATTAATATTCTAAAAACTACCTATTTATATACAATGATGTGTGGTATTATTTATTTAAATGCAAATAGATCACAAATAACGTAGGTAAACGATAATGATTTGTTTTTATTGGGAAAACTACTTATTTGCGGACAATTTAAATGTGATTGTTTTTATTTATCTTGGTGACTGGAACAAAAGAAATTAAAAATAATAGCAAATAACTCCATGATTTTCTCTGGAATTTCATTTGACTTTTTACAGCAATTTACATCTGTAAGAACTGCATCTTCCTCTTCCAACCACCATAGTATGTCGGATGCTTTGAAAATAGTGTTTGCTCCCTTTATCGCGAATTTCTGATTTCTCATTGTAATGCGTTCATAGCAATGATTGTCTTGCTATCACAATTTCAGAAAACTTTCCTTTCTTTTGCCACATGCCTAACATCAAACAGAATTTCCATGAGCAGAGTTTCTTTCACAAAACTTACCCTTTGTGGAACATGTTACCACAATATTGTTCCCTTTAGATAACAACATGGTCACTTTCAAATCAAATATTAGCAAATGTTTGTCATAAACCGTCTTCATAAGTAATCAAAATTTGTCCATTCATCAATTTCAATCCTCTCATAATATTTTTCATCATTCAACTGACAATCTCTCATTAATTATTATTCTCGAGTGGCTTTAAGGCTTTATATGAGTGGTGACTCATTCATAGTAAATCAATCTTACTACTTATATGTAACTGATCTATTTTATATTAACCTTTTGAATTTAAAGTGGAAAATCTTTGGTACTTGTGAGTTTTAAGAAAAATTTTGATCCATGAATTATTTTTATGTTATGGTCAATCATTTCTTTTTACTATTATGAACAAGTACCCATCAATGGCTGCAGTCTTTGATACCTAGGTAGTTGGTTTAATGGATAGTAATGCCTTTCAAAGAGAGAGAACGATGAACTACTAAAAAAATAATAAATAATTCAAAATATTTTTAATTTTTAATTCAAACATTAAAAAAAAAAATGCATAAATTTGTATGAATCCGCATATGTTTTAATACGTTCGTATTAAATCCATTGATTTTTTTTCCCAAGTATTCATGTTTTCTTTTAAGTATTTTTTAATTGTAAACGACCACATCAGCAATGTTTTATCACATTGATATTGGATGTATAGTGTGGAGCAATGAGATAATTTTAATGGTGCATTTTTATTGATAAGCAAAGTTTAATATAGAAATTAAATTTAAATTTATAGAATGCAATACAATGCAGAGGTGTAATGGGTCGACACAAACTGGAGCAAATTAAGACATAAAATGGAAGAATAAGCTATATATATATTCACCTTTTATTAGTACAATTTATATGTATTTTGTTTTAATCTTTTATATCTATTGCGTTCTTATTTATGTCAGCATAATTAGATGGATGATCCTTATAGTAATATTTCGGGAAATATGACTTCGTCAGACATGTGTTTGATTTTCAAACATGCATATTATGGCTATTGTAAAAATGAGCAAATTTTGTAGAAATTAATTTGTTTTAAATTTATTATATTATTTAAACTGAACAATATAGGAATATTATTTAAACTAAATAATATA
Source organism: Euprymna scolopes (assembly GCF_053919585.1). Classification (NCBI taxonomy): domain Eukaryota; kingdom Metazoa; phylum Mollusca; class Cephalopoda; order Sepiida; family Sepiolidae; genus Euprymna; species Euprymna scolopes. The sequence goes on along the minus strand of NC_136495.1, from coordinate 47,705,889 downwards.
GGACTTCTGTTGATACTCAATATTATTTAATTTTATTTTTAATGTTTTGTCTTATTTACTGTATCTCTACTATTATATCTAAGGAACTTTGTCTCTTCATTCAATTCTGTGCAATGTTGGGTCTCCCCACTAGTCTTATGTAAGTTTAATTAATCCATGATTAAAGAAAATTTGTGGTCAGCAATTTTTAGTGTGATGAAATATTGCTAAATTTTAATAAATTAATGATTTAATTTAAAAGGTCATATATTTTATATTTATGTGACAAGCAACCCACAAACCTTTATGTTGATTATAAAATGACAAAATCTGAGAAGGTTATGATTAAATAATTTTGAGAGATTATGTTTTCAGATTTAAGATGACACTTAAGAAAGTACTCTAGTCGAACTGTGCTTGCAATTTGAAAAGTTACATTTCAGTTTAAATCAAAACTGGAGATAATCTTTTATTTGATCAAATGAATTGTCAAGAATTCGTTTTGTATATTAAAACGATTATAAGGGTACACTTATTATATCTTATGATTACCCTCAATAAATACTAAGATGTGTTGTTTGTGAAATAAGACCCGACCCTCTTATTGTGTCATAATGTAAAGTCCACGTTTTTGTGATTCAAAGGCTTTCATTGCCCGATCATAACTAAGCAGAAAAGGTGGCACAAATTATAATTGAGTTGCAAATCATAACTTTTGTCAAGAAAAAGTTCCAAATAAAATAACTGATGTTTAGAGAATTCAACAGAGGACAGCTCAGCAAGAGATTGTTGATCAGTCTGTGCAATAGACAGAAATATAAACCAAAGTTCATGGTCAATTGAAAACAGAACTTCAAAGACTAAGAAGATTCTTTTCCAAATTCAACCTCTTCTAGGGAACAAAAACACAAAGCAAATTTCGAAATCTTCTAACCAAGGTTTAGCGTCAATCAAATTCCTCAGTTTGTTTAACTCTTCAACAAGAACAACTTCTCACTTTTATTAATATTACACATCAATAAATAGTTTTTATTGCTCATGGTGACATTTTTTTGCTTTGAGATTTCTGACATAACCGACTACTTACCCAAGTTCCTGACTCAAGTATGTCAACAACAAAGTTTTGTAGATCTTTTTTTTTAACACAGCATCGGCATAAAACGGTTGACAAAGCAACCAATCTGAATGCATACAATATTCATCAGACTACATTTAGAACTGAGTCACCAAGATTAAACGCTGACTGATTTCCACAACTCATCCAACTACATTTGGTGCCATAATAGAAACAAATATATATATATATATATATATATATATATATATATATATATATATATATATAATGTATAATGAAAAATGGCTGATACGTTTTCAATAAAGTAACTAAGAAAATATGTAATATAAGATAAGATCTCACGTGTTACATTTCTTGAAAATGGTTATATGTACCTGTTCTGAAATATATACATTATTTTCCTTTATTTAATCATGGAATATTCAGGGGTTTTGTCCTTTCAGTTTGATTATTAAGATCAATCGGCACTTTCAGGGAACAACAATCATTTCAATTGAAAGAGGTTTTCTTTTTCTCTCTTAAGTTTGAAGCTATTATTTTTTCCAAAAATGTACATACATTTATTTTGGATGTTACAAAAAAATCAAATGGAAATACTTTTTAATTTTTTGTGTTCTTTTTATATTTTAAATGCTACAAAAAAATGAAAATAAATATGTTACAAAAATGCAAAGAATGTTTTAAACTTTTTGTGTTTTTTGTATTTAAAATTTTTAATGTTTTTTTTTTGTTTTTTTTTTAAGGATTTTTGGGTAAAAGTTTTACTCGTTACCTGAACTGTTTCTGGAACTTTGTATTGAAAGGCGGATGTGGCAGTGCCATCTTGGTTTTGATTTTTCCATTGTTGTGCATTTTAATTTCTGGACTCTCTCTTGTTATAGCACTAACCACACCAGTCTGGTAAGTTAGCATTTTCTATGCTCTTTCTTGATCTCTTGTTTTCTCTCTCTCTCTCACTTCTCTTCCTCCCCTTCTCATATTTCTTCTCCTCTTCTCATTTTCTTTCCTTTTTTTCTCTCCCCTCTTTCTCTTCCAGCAACCATCTATCATAACATTCTGCGTTGATATAGTAATTTGATTTAAGGGAACTAAACCAACTATAAAACTCATAAATGAACTTTAATCCTGAATTCAGACCCAGCTTAATAATTAATTATGATGTTGACATAGAAATAAAAGTAAATTATTTGTTCATAAAAAAATTGAACTTTTAAAAAAAAAAAAAAAAAGATTAAATGCTACTGATTTGAAAAATAATAATAAAAAGTTTGTTTCATATTAAAGTGTTTTATCAAATGATTTTTCATTTTTACTTTCTAGGATGCCAGTGGTGACATTATTTGCCCATGTTGGTTTTTTTCTCATCTACGACATTGACTGCCCAGGTAAGTTCATATTTTAAACCATTCTGAAAGTTCAATTAAACAGTTATTACTGGGGGAACATTATTTTTTTTGTCATATATTTTTAGATCCGACATTTGTAAGTGATGTAGGCCACAAATTTCGTATTTCGTTTATTTTAGTGAAAATTATTGTGTCAGCCCCCCGTGTATGCTTGTTCCTATCCCTGAACACTGTATCAATATTTTTATTTTTTTTAAATTTATATAGTTAAGGACATGTATTGCATGAAGAAAAATGGTATGAGAACAATATGATGGTTGTGTAATGTGAGTCTTAAAAACAGGCTTAGATCTGATGACTTCAGAGGAAGATTAAATTTGGACAGTATAGAGAAATGTGTACAGAACTGTTGGCTTTGATGATATGGGCATGTTGAAAGAATGGTTGAGAGTTAAAACAACTGATGTAGCAGAATTAAAAAGTGAAGGCCTTGGAAAAGATGGGAGGAAGTAATAAGGACCTACTTGAAAGAAAAAGTGATAAAGACTCAAGTTAATATCTAAAAGTTGTTCAACAAACCATCATGTAAAATGGATGTTTAACCAAATATGATGATGGCTTTGATTCTTTTCTACTTTTTATGCCGTAAAAGTAAAACGAATCTAAACCAGTATTATAAGCCAGTCGGCTGACATGTCATACAAAATAATTTTATTGAGAAAAATAAGATTTGAATTGTTAGTGAATAAGAAATTATTATTCAATTTATTTAAGAATATTAATGTATAACAACGAAAAAAAATGAGCATGCATTGAAATGAAGCAACAAAATGGTCAACTTTTTTTGTGATTTCAAAGTTCTAGACAACTTGAAATGTGAATGTCCACAGCAATTTCTTATTGTGAGGAATTTGATGCTTTTAAACTGAAAAAGGTTCTTAATAATTAGTTTGTGAAAGACAAAAGTTCTTGAATCTGTATTAAAAGTCATTATTCATAATAAAAAGTATTTAAACTTAAATATAAAACGAAGTCAAAATTGTTTTTATTTAGTCAAATCATTAATAATTAACGTTCATTTTTTTTTAATAGAACTTTATTTCAATATATTTTAGATCTTTGCAAATTTGTATTCTTATGTCAAACTTATAAACAGTTTGTTTACAAAAACAAAATATTTTAGTTTGCTTGTTACTGTGACATTTATTTAGTTGATTTCTACCAGTATTTTGTATAATTTTTTATTTTTAAGTTATTGTCAAGATGAGAGATACATTGCAGCTATTTTTCTTGTTCTTGTGTAACACTTGACATTACTTGTTTTTCAAACCGAATAAATATTTAAAGGTAACTAAAAACACTAAAAACTTATCTAGCTAAGTATAAGAGTAACTTATCTTGTCTTTAATAACATTTATTTGTCATATATTTGTTTTTCGACCACTTTAAAAAAATTTTGTGGATTGTAAAACAAACCCAACACTTTATTTGAAGTAATGTGCAGAAGAGAAAGATTTGAAAAAACTTTAGATAATACATATTGCGTGTATTTCGGCAGCATTTCTTCATTAAAACAAACATTGTAAAAACAACAATAATACTATGATAATACATTCTGAAAGCAATTTAAAAAAATCAAAAACACTTCAAGTTATATACATCAAAACTCCAGAAACAGCAATTAATAACATTGCCTATGACACCAGTAAAAAATATTTTAAAATGCTTAATGCAATACAATTTCATCCTGCGACGCTAATTCTGGCATCACAAAATTTAAATTAATATCTTTCCTGGACCTGTGTAAAAACATACTCCAAGCATCTGACTTCAAGCGCCTGTTTCACAGCTATATTTTGAAATTCTCTATTTTTCTCCAGATTTTTTGTTCATTTTCTTTATCACCTGATGATGATTCTATGAAGAATCAAAAACATTTGTGCTACATATAAAATTTATAGATATTTTTTTTTAATACAAAAAATATAAGAAAAATTGTAAAAATAAAAAAAAGTATAATTATTAAGTAGAAGGTTTCTGTTATTTTTAACAATGTTTGCTTGTATATATCGATGAAGACCAAAGGTATGGTCGAAAATATGTTCTTTTAAAAATAACTTTTTTTTTTTTGAAAAGATATTTTGTATTTATATGTCACCAAATAAACAGAGAAAAGATATAAACGTATACACTTTCCATATTGATTTTTCATACTTATATATATATATATATATATATATATATATATATATATATATATATATATATATATATATATATGATATTGATACTCTATCTTGAATATTGAATTTTTTTTCCGGAAAAGGGTTAAATTATATATATATTAGTGGCCTGGCAAAGCCACAGGAAAGACAACCAAGCAAAAAAACAAAAAAACAAGCAAAATTCTTCCCAAAGCAGCAAAACTAAAGCTGGCTTGCCAGGACACTATATATACAAATGTAGGTAAATTTGGGTATATTTTATTGATTTCAAAATATAAGTTCTTTTTTTTTTTTTTTTTACTAATTGTCATAAAATTTTAATCATAAAATAATATTATAATCTTCAAAAAGCCTGCAAATTTTCATGTAGTTGTGTCCCATAGAACCAAAGATATGAGCATTTCAATATTCAATTTGGCTACGAGTGTATATATATATATATATATATATATAATGCACATTTCATTAAATAGCACAGACAACTCTTGCTTGTTTTTCTTGTAATCCTCCTTTTCTCTTTGTCGGACCATTTTTTTCGAGTGAAAAAAGAAATTTCCTATAATCGCAAACATTTTCGATCTCCATTGGTCATCCTCAGACGAGTAGTAAAAAATGAAATTGAAAAATGAAAATAACGAGATGAAATAAAAAGACGATTAAAATTGCTTAAAATCACTAAAATACTCAAAAGCACTTGAGTGTGCCCTCCGTTTCATTTTGAGTCTGCAAATGGTCCGGCAAAGAAAAAAGTAGGATTACAAGAAAAACAAGCAAGAGTTGTCTGTGCTATTCAATGAAACGAGCATAAAAGAAAAAATGCTGCCCAAATATATTAATATATATATATATCATCATTTTTGGCAATTTTATAAGTTCGAAATCTCATCAACTAATTATCAAAATTTAATAAATGAAGGCTTGTTGGAAAGCTAATGAGTTGTGTAGTGGGCCATGTGACATTTGTCTTTAAGGTCGCATATTAAGGGGATCATCCAGAGCCTATGTTTGGCACTTTTTTACAGCCATAAAATGTTTTAGTAAAGGTGCAGTATCTTTCCACCCTAAAAAATCCTTTAAAATTACCACTATTACAGGTTTTCCAGGGTGCTGAAAATGAAAATAACATTTAAAATCCCAGGAAACGAGTACTTTCCAAGTTATGAAGAAATTATAGTTTTAAAATGATCACTTTTCTACATTAATTTAACGTTTTCAAAATTTGATGTTTTCAAAAAAGGTGGTTAAATGATCTAAAACTGTCATACAGTTGGATTCGATCAATCTGAAACAAACGTATCCTAAAAATATACCTTAAAAAGGCGGAGGGGGGATATTAACAGTAATATTTTTATTAGAGGTAGTTTGGAAATTATTTATGTTTCTTAGAGTGTAATGTTAAAACTGAACATATTCGCAGAAACTTTACTCTCCTCTATAAAAAGAAGGAGAGGATTGAGTTATGTGACTAGAATCATAAAATGTATATGTGTAAAAAGAGTAGAAATGTTTGACCAGGTCAATCTGCTGAGTAATATTATTCTGTTAATTAAAAAAAAAAATTTTTTTTTTTAATTTTTTTATTTATTTATTTTTTTTTTTACTCTTTTTCAATCCAAACTAGGCATATATTGCCACTTGAACATAAGGGGATACTATTGGGATCATTTTTATTAGGGAACTGTGGGGAGTTGAGCAGTGAGGTGTCTGTTCACATTACATTTAAACTTCTGCATATTAGTACACTCAGAAAAGCAGGGAAGGGAATTCCAATGTTTAGCGCTCCAAGGGAAGAAAATATTAGAGTGGAAGGCTTTCCAGCATCTAGGGACCTCTTCAGTGAAGAGGTGGTATTTTACTGCTTGTCGGGTTAGGAGTATGTACGTCAAAGGGGCACAAGTGTTGTGAGTTCATCAGAGCACATTCCATTAAAGTACTTATAAAACGGACACAGAGATGCAACATTGTGGTGATGGGACAGAGGTTGAAGTTTGACCAATAGTGTGGCACCTATTAGATTTGAGATGCTTTTTTTTATTTTTTTAAATTGTGTCTGAGAGTAAGAGACTAGTGGTAGATGCATCCGCCCAGATGTAGCAAGAACACTTCATGCATGGGCAAGTAGTGACTTTGTATATAATATAGGATACTCTCATGTGTAAGTAACTTTCTAGCATGGTAGGAGGAGCCTATCTTATTTGCAGCAGCCTTGGCAATATCTTCAATGTATTCCAATTTATGTTTCCTGCAATTGTTAAGCTGAGGAGTTTAAAAGATAAGCTCTCAGGTAGAGTGTTACTTTGTCATAGCAATCGGTCACATCTTATGGTCATATCTCCAGAAATTTCTGAGGAAAATCTATTTTTGATATTAAATCGTTTATGATATTTCAATTTCATATATGAAATATTTTTGAAACTGCAAAAATAAAGAAAAACATTTTGAAAGGTAACAATTTTATCATTCCACCGAAAATATTGATCAGATCAGAAAATAATAACACAGTGAGAAATGTAATAAAATAAAACATAAAAGGAAAATAAAAAAAGGTCAAAAGACTGCAAGCAGCCAATTATTTTCAGGCCTTGAAACATCCATTAAAGCTTAGAGTGAAAAATGACATTTTTTTTTTTTAATCTGCAATAACGTAAAATTTATCTGTTCTTAATGAAATGTGATTTTCTTTGATTCTGTAAAAATATTTTTGTCTTTTAATGACAAAATGAAGAAAAAAAGACAATTTTTTAAATTATGTTTGTTTGCTCACTAGCAGACCTACTCAGCATTGCATGAATTCCTAATTTCCATAAATTATTTCCATTACTGAAAAACCTAAAAGTAAAACTAAACACTTTGTTTAATATTATGATATGAATTGTTTATGTTCATTTTGAGACAAAATTCAAACTCAATCTTTCCGCGCGTGTGTTTTATTTATTCTTTTCTTTTTTTTTTTTAAATGAAAATCCTTCCGACAAGGCATGAAGCCAGTTAATGTTAGGAGCTAAAAAAAAATAACACTTCTAAGTCAAAAACTAGCCAATAAGTATGGGATGGATAAATTCTGATCCAGAAGACAGCAATTCTTCCCTCTTTTGTCAGAAACATCGTTCATGGAAAGTGAGAATTAAAAGTCAAAATAAGGAAAGCAAGAGTTACAAGGCCACTGAAAGTAAACTGAAAACTCACTTTCTACTTTCATATACAGCATGCTAACCGATTGAATCAATGGAGTAATTAGGAAATGGTGATACTCTTAATTACATAAATCTAAATAGGTGGCTGCTGCTGTTTTGATTAAAGATTTTTCTTCATTCTTTCTTTCTCTCCATCTTTTGTTTTTACTTTCTCCTCATCTCTTTTTCTTCTCTGTTCTCTTTTTTGTTGAATGTGGGTTAGTCAGTGAATCTTGAAAACTTGTTTATTACATTTGTTCTAAGTGTTATGAGTGACAGTGGAAGGACCTCTGGGTATGAGGGTAAAAACTTTTCTCCCTTCCTTTATTACTAATAAAGATAAAGTATTGATCAGTGTTAAATATTAAAATCAATTGGTAATACATTTTTTTAACAACACTGGCCAATATTTACCTTATATAATTGACGAAACCAATTTATTTACATACTTTTTGTTAAGAAAGCTATTAATGTCAATGAAATCGGGGAAAGAATTGTCTTTCTTTTCTATATAAAATTTTGATCATGATGAATCTTTTCCATTTTAAATTTGGAATATTTGATTCATCTTTCACTATGATTTAATGATTTAATTCTGTGCAAAATTATAAGATTAACAAAAATATAAAGTATTCTATATAGATTTCAAACAAATTTTTCAGAACATCATAAAAAGTTTAATTTTTCTCTAAATAACTAAGATTTTCAATTTGTTATTTAATCAAATTTAAAGCGTTTTCATTCATGATGCAATCTAGAAAAAGAAAATATACACAGAATCAAATATGGAATCGGCTTATTTTTAAAACTTTGCTTTCAAGTTTGTTTTTTGTTTATTTTAATTTTATTTCTTTCTAAAGCTGAGTCATACTTATGTTAAATTATATATTTTTTATATGAGATTAGAAAGACAACCACGTGCGTATCTGTATTTTTTTAAATAAACAAAATATTTATTTAAAGTTTCAAATTTTCGGCTTATAAGCCTTCATCAGGAATTTTCTTTTTAAGCAATACAATATATATATATATATATATATATATATATATATTTCTTACGTGCCATGATGTCGTTTGGCAGAGTTTGTTGGTCGAAGTAGAGAGTGTGTATTGTCAGTTCAGTGGGTAGCGCCATCTAATAAGCCTTCATCAGGAATTTTCTTTTTAAACAATACAATATATTAAGAAAAAAAAATATTGTATTGTTTAAAAAGAAAATTCCTGATGAAGGCTTATAAGCCGAAAATTTGAAACTTTAAATATTTTGTTTATTTACAAAAATACAGATACGCACGTGGTTGTCTTTCTAATCTCATATTTCGAATTCCGTTTTCCCCGTGCTTCTAAAAAGTGAATTACTACCAAACTATATATTTTTTATTTTCTATTAATATAAAAGTGAATTATATAATTCAGGGATGAGAGTTATGCTTTTCTTTGGTTTTTAAATTCAGAAAAAGTGATTTCCAGTGAAACCTGCTTTTTTTCCAATAAGACTAATTTTTGTAGAATCGCCAGAACTTTACAACCTTGTCATTTGACTGGATTTCATTTACTTTTTCATGCGTCCTCACTTTTACTTTATCCTTCCTTCTCTCTTCCTGTTTTTTTTTTTTTCCTCTTTTTCTCTTTACCGCTAACAAATAATTCATGATGTGGGGGAGCTAAAAAATTTTTTTGTTTAATCAAATTTTCTCCCCCCCCCCCCCCAACATTTGGGGTCTTTCTCTTGCTAATTCATGTTTTTTTTTTAATTATTTATATATATATATATTTCTTGGATCAAAAAAAATGTTTTTACTATTTTAAAATTTTATTACACAATATTGCACAATCTTTGAGCAATATTTTTATACAAAAAACTAATTTAAATAGAATTTAAAAACAAATTAAAAGCAAAAATGAAGTTAAAATGTATCAATCAACGCTAAAATGTATCAATCAAATAGGTGGTGTAGATTAACACCGTGCATTAAATCACCCCACCTCCAAATAATAAAAATGAGATTCCACTTTTTTTAGACGATTATGTAAGAATACATAGAAAAACTTGGTGGAAAAAGAAAAAAAAAAACAATTTTAGAATTTAAAATGAGAGATCAGTTTTGTACATAAAATTAACATAAAATGATCTCTTATTGCTGGACCATTCTTGTGCTTAATGGCAATTAATCTTTGTTTTTTTATGGAAGATAAATTCTGTGCAATTTTTGAGGAGAGGGGGCGGGGCGTATTGGAAATTACATGCAATATTTTTTTAGAAAGGTGCTTGCTTATGATTGTTAATAGAATTAAGGGAGTTTTTTTTTGGAGGGGGGGTCGAACTTAGAGTTAGTTGTAAGGTGAAACATTTTTTAGGGGTTGTATTTGCCATTCGGACTTAGGGTTAGTGATAGAACTAAGGAAAGTGTTTTTCTTTTTTTTTTAAGCGTAGCAACTTAAATAGTGGGTTAGTGGTAGGGGGAATGTCTTAAAAAAAACCAAAAAAAAAACAAACTTTTCAGCATGATCTCTACCCAAAAAAAGATAGATGCAAAAGATTTATCTTCTATAGCTAAACATATTTTGGTTAACTGCCCTAAAAAGCTAGAATGGTCTGGAAATTGAGGATCATTTTATGTTAAATTTTACTTGCACAGGAGAGGGTGAGGTTTGAAAACTGGGTATGTCAATTTCTATCTTTACCAAATTTTTACTATTTTATAGCTAGTATGGAGAAAACTATTTGCGAGATTTTGTAGATAAAAATATGCTACTTTTAATGAGTAAGTAACTATGATGAATACATTTTCAAATTATTTTTAATGGCAGAAAAACATTAGAAATTATGTTTTTAAACAAAGGTAATTTATCTTGAATTAAGGCTAAATATCTTTTATATCCATTCTTTTTTGCAACTTGTTAGTACATAACATTATCAAAGTAAAGGATAAAAAATTTTTTTTCCATACAAACGTTCTTATAATAGCTTAATAGTGTATAATACAACTAACTTCCTAGGATATAATCCTAGTTCATTAAAAAAATATTTATAATTGTTTCTATCTTTTTTTTTAAATATACACATTTATGGTATATAAAATTTATGAAACGTTAATAGAAATCTTCACCAATGCATAACCCACCATATTCAAGCTGGAAAACAAAAAAAGATGTTTCCAATATTCATTTAATTAATAAATTAATATTAACATTTTTATTAGCATTAATAAAATGCATTTTGAATATATACAGCTAGTGTGTGTATATATATATATATATATATATATATATATATATATATATATATATATATTAGCTGCATATACTCGGCATTTCCAGGTAAAACCATATTGCCGGGCGGAAGGTTTAGTCACATACTATTTAAGATATATCAAATATCCTAAGTTATGATTTTCGTAAAAATTGACCATATTTTATATATATATATATATATATATATATATATATACATATATATATAGAGTCATCCACATACAGTACTGTTTCGCTGTTTCACAGCTCATCAGTGCGTCTAGACAAGAAACTACCTAAAGCAAGGCTCGAAACCTGACCACCCATATGACAGTCGGAGCTTCTAACTGTTGCGCTATTTGGCTGCTGCTATGTGGACAGTGAATCAACAATGTTTTTACATTGTCCAAATACCTAAGCTCAATTTGTTTACACAAAGAGCATCACTTCATACGCTAATTATAATTTGTATATCATTTCCCAATATATATATATATATATATATATATATATATATATATATATATATACACACACACACCTCCAGGTTTAAATAGTTTTCAGAGGTGAAGCAACCAATGAAGTTTTAACAAGGTTAATGCAAGAGTGCTCAATACTGAAGTAGGGCAAGATATATTTTATATTTGTTTTACATAAACATTTATGTGTCATTACACATAATTATTATTAATATCTATACTCCTATGAATTTGGTTTTGTTTTGTGTATTGATATTGGTATTAAACCCCCTTTTTTCTATTTATTTAAAAAGAAAATACAACTTTCTTATATACGGTGCGTGAAATTGCATTCACTAGCAAAACATCTAGCTGATTTGTATATTCTTTTAAACATTCATTTTAATTAATTGCCTATTAGTTTTTCTTTTCTTATCAGATGATCATCTTTAGTTTACTTTTACGTTTAATTATATTAATACAGATATTCTACATGATTTATACTTGTGTAATATTTGCATAAAATATTTATGGTAAACACACAATTCTTTCCATATACATTTTTGGTTAAAAAAAAATTCCCTACCAAACTCCTCGTAGAGTTTTTGGTCTACAGACATGAAACATCATATATAAGGTAATTTAACCTATGCAAAACTTTATATTGGGTTTAGCCCAGGAAAATCGATACAAAAGTGTGAAAAAAAAAAAAAAAAAAAAAATGAAATTTTCCAGGTGACGGTTGAATGCTGGCATTACGAATATGCATGCATAACATAATAGTAGCTATTATGTTGGTTCATGTTTTAATTTTTAGCCTTGTAGCAAACATGTCTTCATAGCTCAGTCATTAAGGGCAAAGGAAAAAATAAATCGTAAGCTAAACGTTTTGGTTTCGATTCTCAATGGTGGCACACGAGTCATTGTTTTTTTTAATTATATTAATATATTATTATATATTGGGTCCAATATAATATAATAATAAGTACAGCAATCTGCATTAATCAAAATATATTAAAGTGTATTTTACGACTGGACAATACTGGGCGTCCTGAATAATAAACATACTCATGAATGTGTAGCGATATATAAATGCTTATGTAAAACAAATTAAAGATATAAATTAATAATAAACAGATCACAAATTATGAATTTCGAAGCATATATTCTAGGTGACACGGTAAGTACTATGGGCACATTGCATTTTATGCAAATATTAACATTTAATTGATACATATAAGATTTTATTTTAATTTGATTAAAAAATTAATTTTTTATTTAAAAAAATTTTTTTTTCTTTTATGAACCAATCATTACGAATTTTAGAACAACTCGGTGACTAACATGGGCACATTATTATTTTTATATTTTTGTAAATCTTATCATTTAGGGGATGTGCTCATCTAAACTTGCAGCCACCTTAAAACAAACCTTTAAGATGATCATTAAATATTATAAAAAAAAAAAAAAATTCAATAGAAACAAAGAATTGATCTACATTATGTTTTGAATTATATTAAGTAAAATACGTTTGTAAAAAGATCTATGTGCATGTGTGTCAATAATATGTATGTGTTTTGTAAAATCCCAAACTTTTGAACATATTATGGAATATGTATTCTAAGCAACAGGGCAAGTAATATGGGCATATTTTTATTTTTATTTTTGGAAACTTTACCATTTAGAGGATATCACTGAGACTGAGCCCCAAAGAAAGAAAAAATATTCACATTTAAAACTAATGCTATATTTATTGATTATACTCATCCTGGGATGGGTACTCTACTAGCACATCCATACGTATGTCTCTACTATTATATAAAGGAACTTTGTGTGTGTATGTGAGTTTGGTCTCTATAGACTCTGCAACAATTCGGTCGATTTTTATGAAATTTCACACAAGTATGCTTTATGTATCTGGCAGTGTCCTTAGATAGGTTTTGGATTGGAATGTGTTTGATAAGTATCGATAATCAAAAAAAAAATCCAGCGAAAGAAGGAACAGGCGATTTTGATCAACGTTAACACCTTATACAGCCTAACATCACAAGTGCATTTGAAAAGTTTTATTACCACACAAGCCGAAATGTCCTGGCATACAAAATCAAATGTAGGTTCTCTGATATGAGAGGGGCACGTTTCTATTTAGAGCACAATTGAACCATGATACTTGACTTTTGCATTTTAAACTTTAATTCAAGTCTTATATATGAAATAATTTTATAAAATCAACAGTAGGTTCTCCTACAGGGCAATGTAAACTACAATGGATTGTGGATTAAGTCACTGTGGGGAGGCATGTGACGTTTCCTCCGAGTGCATTGCGATGGGTCCCCAACTAGAGCAATCAATCGATTTGATTGAATAAATGTGATTTCACTGCTCTCGATGACAATAAAAATATGGGAGTTGTTGGTTATCATTCAATCCTGGGCAATGTTGGGTCTTTCTGCTAGTCTATATATATATATATATATATATATATATATATATATATATATATATATATATATATATATATATATAGTGTGTGTGTGTCGTTTCTTCTCTTCACCCTGTTGACTTTATTTTAAACGTTTTTAATCATGAATTTAATCTTCTCTTCATAATTGCGATATATAAATTTTGTACCCCTCAAAGAATCATAAAATATGTATATGCATATATAAAGTCATCCACATACAGTACTGTTTCACTGTATCACAGCTCATCAGTGCAGCTCGGTGTGTGTGTGTGTGTATGTATATATATATATATATATATATATATATATATAGTCTGTTTATTATGCAAACATTATTGGTAACATATGTGCATACATGTTTCAGTGGATCCTAATTCAAGTAGACCACTTCATCAGACCAATGTATGAATTAATGCACAAGTTTTTTCTTTATCCAAGCCATATAATACCTTACTTAGCTTTATTTAATTTAATGATACCACAAAATATTTTCTAATATACTAACAAGAAACTTTATAAAAATATTAATATTTACATATTTGCTTATTATCTTGCATACTGGATGACCTCACAAAGAAATGACGTCATCTTCTCGTGATGTCATCTATTAAAGGGAGTGGTTGAAACAATCAAAAATAGATCTTTTCTCATGTCAGAAAGGATGAAATAGCAGAAGGATGATGTACTCGATTAAAACAAAACATAAACAACCCATGACTCCAAATCAAACTAGTTATGTCTTGTTGCTCACATTTAAAGAATGGATAGAAATTCTTGGGTTAGTAGATGTAGAACAGTTGAGATAAATGGGTTAGTCCGCAGGGGAAGGCTTAGAAAAACATGAAAGGAAGTCGTGAAGGTGGAATTGAGAGAAAGAAGGATGATGACCTAATCAGAAAGATTAATTTTTGCAATCAATTTCAGCAAACCGTCCAACAGATGGCAGCATGTATAATGGATGTTAAAGATGATGATGAGTGTTGTTCAGTGAATAAAATATAAACAAAACAACCTTATGTCTTGATATTCACAACATTTTCGTCAATACTTCGGGACCTGTCGTGGAATGAATAAAATTGCTAAGTAATAATCAGTTCTAAGTGACAGTCTTCTCGAGGTTGAAAGTTTAATCCTTAGTACAGGCAATACTAAGAATACAATTACAAAGTACTTAAGATTGCTATCTGGTTATGACCATTGGAACAAGAATAATATGTCGCCATGGATGAAATAAAAGGTTCCGTTTTAAATTCTGTATAGATTCCTGAGTTTAACTTTGAAATTTTGGAATTTGATGAGACACACCTGAAGATGGTCGGAGGTTTTATCGACTTTAAGAAATTGATTTCAAAGCTAACTTATCTTTTACCTGATCTTTATCCCTCAAGTCAATTTTTTTCACTTCTTTCCATGTTTCGTTGGCCTTTAATTGTGAGCAGAATCTGCTACCTCAATTGTTCTACATGTCTTAATCCAAGAACTCTCATCCATTGTTTCAATGCGACGAAGCTAACAAAGTTTCCTAGTCTGGACAATCTTCCTATGCTGTTCAGATTTCATTTTCCTCTGAGTTCATGTGTATTTACGATTTTCATTATGCATTCATCATATTCTCACATCATTTCCTTTCATGCAACACATATCTTCAACCCTTGTTGGCTAAGATTCGCTTTCATACATCCTAACACTATGTACACATTTCCGATAGATTCAATAACATTAAAAAAAATAGCATTAAATACGATTTTGTTGAATTAAACTTTTATTTCTAAACTTTTCTCCAACACTTTCTTTGATTTTAAAGATTTCTTCTTGTCGTAACAGATGAGCTTAATCTTTGAAATGTTCATCTCACAAATTCTGAGATTTAATCTTTTCACTAAATCATACATCCATGTGAATCGCTAAAGGAAATCGATTGATTCTGGTGTGAGAATGGAAATTAAATTGTCCTAACCTCTCTCTCTCTCTCTCTCTCTCTCTCTCTCTCTCTCTCTCTCTCTCTCTCTCTCTCTCTATTATTTGGTCTTGTATTTCTTTCGTGTGAAAAGAATTCGATTGGATGATTTGGCAATTAATTTTATTAATCCCAGCCATTCACAGATTCAAGGCGGGACTATCAAGTTAACAGCAGATTAATTGAACAAAGAAACGACGAGGGACATCTTTTATTGTTTAATTGAAGAAGATAAAAAAATTTATATTTTTTATTTTATTTCACCTCAAGCAAGGCATATTATCACTGGGACTTTATGATTGAGAGCCAGATTTATAGTGGCTATTCTATGGAGAGTTTATGTAGGAAGATGTTTGTTCACATTCCATTAAAATTTTTGCATATTGGTACAGTTTATGAAGCAGGAATGGAATTTCTAAGTCAAGTGACCTGCAAAAAGGAGCTATTTGAATAAAATTTTTCAATATCTTGGAACTTCTACAGTGCTGAAGAGGTGAGATTTTCCTGCTGTTGGATTGGTCAAAAGTATTTATGTTGAGGAGTTTAAGTGCAGTAAGTTCGTTAAAGCACATTCCATGGTATTTATAAAACAAATACAATGATGAAACAAGGTCTATAACTTTGTAGACAGTGTAGGATCAGTTAGGTTCAAGACTCTTTTGCTGCTTGTCCAAACGAGAAAGACTATTGGTTGGTGCACCAGCCAGATATGTCAACAATATTCCATGCATTGATGAATGGTTGCTTTATAGAGAGTAGAACACTGGTAGGTTAGAGAAGTTTTCTATCCCGGTAGAGGGAGCTCACTTTCTTTGCAGTAAACTTAGTATGTATTCCAATTTATTTTAGATGCTTTAAATTTTGGTAAAATTAATATTTTTTGTGGATTTCTGAACAGAATTAAAATTAAAATTCAGTCCAAATGGTTAATTTTCTTAAAGATTTTTCTGTACAATTAAAGATCTTGGTTTTGCTGTGTCAAGTTATATTTATAATCTTCAAAATTATATCCACATAGGAAATCGTCAGGCTAACAATACCCTGTGAGGAAAGAAATGCAGAAAGTCAACCATCTCGGCAAAAATAACTCTTAGTGACATGCAATATGATTTCCGTTCTGCTAGATCTATTGAAGACATGCTTACAGTTATATCTCATAGGATTAGCGAATCTCTTGATGGAGGCCTTTGATAAGGTATGGCATAAAGGTCTACTTCATGGTCTATACTATGGTATATAGTCTTCTCAATTATTAGCTCATTTCTTTCTGATAGGTGCATAAGAGAAGTGGTTGATGGGCAGAAATCAGAAGCTCTCAGTATTAATGCTGGAGTCCCTTGGTTCCGTCCTGGGATCAACTCTCTTCCTGATCTACATTAATGATCTTCCAAATCACATCCTTACATCATTCATAGGCATTTATGCTAATGACACTACCATCTATGGTAGCACATCTAAGACAGTAAACGACCAAGTTCTCTCTAATTCTCTCTACTCTGATCTTGAGCATGTGGTACAATGGGGAAAGAGGTGGTTACTTTTAACGCATCTATAACCAAGCTTCTATCTTTACATCATCGATGTTCTGATGCCCATCTGCCATCAATTGAAATGAATGGCTCTCGTCTTGGAGAGGCTTCATGTTTTGACAAGCTTCTAGGCTTGACCTTTACTCCTGATCTGAAATGGAACACATATAGCAAATCCATTGTCAAGGTCGCTGGAAAAATGGTAGGATCCTTCTACCGCTCCAGTAGATATCTCACTCCTGATGCAATTCTCTACCTATATAAAAGCAAGGTACAAGGATGAAGTACTGTTGCCACATCTGAGCAGGATCTGCTAGAAGTAGCTTATCCTGCCTTGACAGATTTCAAAATAGACTTTGTAGTTTAGTGGGGGGGTACCCTTTTCTCTTCCCTGCAACCTCTTTCCCACAGAAGAGACGTTGCGAGCCTGTCTCTGCTTTATCGTTATTATCATTGCAAGTGCTCATCTGAGCATCTATGGTCCCCCCTCACCAAACTTTCACGAAAAACACTTGTCTAGCCAAAACCACTATCAATAATTTCCCACACTCTTTATCTGTGCCTAAACCTAAATGTAGATTCCATGAACAAAGCTTCTTTCTTAGAACTGCACGCCTGTGGAACTCTCTTCCGTTTGCCTGCTTTCCAGCTGACTACAATCTGATTGTCTTCAAGTCCAACGTAAACAAGTTCTTATTCTTGATGAACCGTCCCCCTAAGTAATCCAATTTACAAAATTCTCACTACTTATATTTACTACACTATAATCACATTGACTAATGTATACCCATTAACCCTTATCCTCGAGTGGCCTCCAGGCCTTGATAAGTGGTGATCCCTGTGTAAAAAAAAACCCTCTGTGTAGCTTAATTGCCATAAAATTTTTCACAACTTACTACCTAAGTCTGTTCATGTTTTGAGCACTGTTGAAGTAAGTACTGAAAATCGATACAGAAAATATAACTATTTGTGTGGATACATGAATAAAATATATATATATATATATTTTTTTTTTCTATCTCATATATATATATATATATATATATATTAGAGATAGGATGATTCCAATATTTTCCCCAATTCCAATACAATTACCAATTCTGTACTAAATTACCGATTCCGATTCTTTATAAATCTCTAAATATTTATCTATAAAATGGTTGTTTTGTTCCGATTACCATAATAACACATCTTATATTTTCTCAAATGTAAAAACACACTTTTATGGTGAAGTGATTTATAGATTTTAGTTTTACTGGAAGTTTAAACCAATAAATATTTATTATTTTATTATTACTACCAGTAGTGGAAGTTTTTTTGTTTTTTTTAACAAAATCAAATAAAAAAAAAAGATAATTAAAGATATCGTTTTTGACAGGAAAATAGGCACAAATTTTTCCGATTCTGATGCCCCAAAATGTTCCAATTTTTCTGATTCACAATTCCACTTCTGATTAATTGTTCCAACACTAACATATATTTATATATATGATTTATATATATATAAATTATATATATGATTTATATATATGATTTATATATATAATTTATATATATGAGAGAAAGAGAATTAAAGAAATATAGGAGGACTCTTTAAATGGAGACTTATCAAGATTTACAAAGCTCAACATGTGAGGTAGACCATAACCATATAAAGAAAATTATAAACAAAATAAAATATGTTGGTATATACTAGAACCTCGGGATACGGTATAAAAAATTTGTAACAAAATACAGTACAATATATAATACACATGTATATAATCAAAGCAAATAACATTTTAAGGCGGGGTAAATACCGTAACCAGGGCCCAGAAAAACATTGTATTCCACATCATAACCTGGAAAAAAAACCGTATCCTAGGGTTCTACTGAAAATGAATCTATTTCGAAATGCCTAGGTATAAAGAGCGTTTATAACCCCTCCTCTCATTGATGTTTTTCCTTATCAAACTAACAAATAAATTCATATATACCGATATATATTTTATCTTGTCTATAATTTCATTATATATTAGTATATTCTTCAGAAGGCGTTTGTTGATCCAAATGAAAATGGTTAAACTATCGTTTGATGTTTTTCTGTGTGTTTTATTGATTTTCCTTTTTGTCTTTTCTCCACAGCATTTTATTTTATAATATATTGTGCATTTTATTCTGATTATTTATACATATATATATATATATATATATATAGAGAGAGAGAGAGAGAGAGGTCTATCTAGGAGGGGTTTATATACAAACATGAACTACAATTTATATATAGATCATAAAAAGAATGCTTCTGAACACCTTTCCTCTATCTTCCTTTATATCATCTTCTATTAAACTCATCTGCCCCCCCCCCTTCTCTCTCACTTGGTCAATACTATTTACATTCTTACTGTTGCTTTCCTTGCTCATTGTGAAAAAGCAAAAAAGAAAAATAATAACTTCCTTTTCACTGTCAATGGACATAAACCTATAATCAAATTTACTATAGATGTGCACATATTTGCCTTTCATTTTATGCCGAAATTGCGTTTGCTGTTATTTACTTGTTATGAATCACCAAGGCTTTCATTGAAAATAAATATTTTCTTTTATTGTAACTCTTTTAAAAACAATGACTGTTTCAAATATATTTATCTATATTATGTTTCTCTTAGTCTGCCTATCTGTCTGCTCCACTTTTTTTGGGGAGGAGGGGAACTACTGGACATATCTAACTGAAATTTTGTATGGACTTTTCGTTATAAAGTGCAACAAAGTATATGGTATCTGTTCAATATACAGTTAGAGATTAACAGTAATTAGTATTTAATGCAAAAATGAGCACGAATTTAATCATATTCAAGCATCAATTAAGTATAAAGCCCTCATTCTATAACTTTTGCTCATTTTTAACAGGTTAAAAAATCTAATCTATACATAATATCAAATATTTATCTATGTAAAGTTAAGTATGTGTATGTGTTTATTTGTACAGAATTCATTTCTAAACTAATTAACTGATCATTATGAATTTTAGAACATAACTGTTAGCCATAAGGTATCATAATGTGGGTTATATTTAACTTACTTTTATGCAAGAGGGCAGAGGGAAAAAAGGCCTTGTTAAAATTCAGATACCTTTGCTTTTTTTTTTTCAAATTTTATTATACATTTGACATCAACTAATAAATATTTCCTGAACGTAAGTTTTTTTGCAGTATTTTAAAGTGTTTTATGAAGCATAATAATGTTACAACCTCCCATTTCAAAGTTTAAAATATTTCAGATTTGCATTAAATTTGATTCTTAGTCATTAGACACCAATTAAGCAAGATTAACTGATTTTCAATTTCTTAAAGCATCTTTAGGTTAAGTCTTGAATTTTAGACATTTGCTACAATTAAAAATCATTTAATAGATTTTAATTAAAATTAGAATAATGATTCTAGACATATGGTTTAGTAATATTATATCTTCATAAGGTAACATGAAATTTGTGCAAAACTGTTTGGAAAAGTTTACCCTTTTTAGGATGGGTATCCCAGTTAAATTAAAAAGAAAATAACCTTGGGAATGAAATGTTGATTGACTCAGATTTAGTATAATAATAGATTTTTGTAGGACTTTATATTTGAGTATAGCCATTTTATTTATTTTTCTTTGGTTGTGTCATATTCACAACATTTTGGTAATAACCTTTGCTTAACTTCAGGTGCATTGTTTCAAACCTGGCAAATTTCTTGTCAAACTTGAGAATCTTTGTCTTACTCAGTGGAATTTCGAATGGTTGTTCTAATTCTGTTTCAGCCATGGTTGGGTAGAAGTATTAATTCCTTAGTTTTCCTTATAATTGCCCATAATAAACCTGTGGCATGATCTCTGGCTTTGGTATGGTCATTTTGGACGACAATAGCATTTTTAAGCATTGCCAAGAATTACACCAACAATATAAATTGGGTGTGAAAGTTATGCTGTAATTGAAGGAAGAAAATGAAAGACATATATATATATATATATATATATATATATATATATATATATATATATATATATATATACACACACACACACACACACTAGCTGTACCCGGCCACGCGTTGCTGTGGTTCAGTTTTCTAAAATGATTAAATTGAATGAATATTGCAAAATGTTTTAGTTTAAGGATAGGCTGTCTGAAAATTTCAATTGAATTGGTAATGAACCGAAATTTATGAATAACGACTGCAAAGCATTTGTTTAAAGATACTCTGGAAAAAAACAAAAAAACATGTATACAAATAAAAACGAAAAAACAACCCGAAAAATAAAAAATATATGTCTGGAAAAAAAATTTCAAGATTAAATATCAAATGAAGTTCAAATATGAAGTTATTTAGACAGATTTACTATAAGAAACCAAGGAATTATTAGAAGATGATAATTTTAAAGAATTAGCAATAATTCGTTTAAAACATCTGTAGAAAAAGCAGGAAGCAAACATTTTGCAATGCCCCAAATAAACGGAAATAAACACCTGGAAACTGTAATGAATAAAACTTTTTGGGCAATGATAAAATAAAATTGTGTAAAAGCACGTGAATGTCAGGAAAAAAAATCTGAGGGGAAAAAGTTTGCTTTAAAAACAGCAAATGAATTCAATTGAAAAAATGGATGCTTTTTTTTTTGCTCAATAACATAAGAAATTAAGAATCGATAACTGTACTTATTAATCGATAAATGTATTTAGATTTATTTTAGGTAGGCTTGGAGAGGAAAGCTTTAAGAAAAACAAATGAATTTAAATTAAAAAAAAAAGGGGGGATTCTTGGAATTCGAGATGTTGTTAGATGCCATGAAAGAAACTAAACAATTAAAACGTAATGTTTGATGGGTGAAAAACCTTTACGATAAACAAATGAATTTAAAATTAAAAAAATTGGGAAGATAAACAAATGAATTTAAATTTTAAAAATAGGGGATGATTTTTTTACTTATCAATTAAACAGAAAATGAAATCTTGTAATTTGAGAGTCGTCAAATTGTGGTGTATGAATTGAAACGGAAGTTCAGTTCTATCGGAAGTAAAACAGAAGAGTTTCGCAGAATCGACTTATGAATAATATTTTTATTTTATTTAATTTTATAATTTGCAATTTTAATTTATTTTAATGACATAAAAATATTTCTCGACTCTAAGGATATACTGTCTGAAAATTTCAATTAAATTGGTAATGTAGAATATCGTTTTTAATTATATATATATATATATATATATATGACATATATGGACATTTATATAAAAATAGAAATTAATGAGATACTGCGAAAAATTAGGGTCATTAGTTAGATAGTGCTCACTAAAACATAGTTTTGTAAATGTAAATATTATAACAACACATTTTTATATTTACAGTTTTATAAGCATATAAATGTTATTTTCAATCAAGTGTTTGTTTATGCAAACTCGTGTTTCATGAAGAAAGGTGAGTAGTCACAAGGTTTAGAGGTATGTCAATATGTTCATAATGTGAATCATATGCATATGTAAGAGGTTGTGTGGCACTGTGTATGTGCTCAATACATGAGTAGAGCTAGTTAGTATGAAAATATATATGGCAATTAAGCTACACAGAATTTTCCACATTTAGCCTGACTAGTCCTCATGAGGATGAAACATGGAAAATTCTGTGTAACTTAATTGCCATATTTTCATAACATATATAGTCCTTTTCTTTTCTTTTATTTTTTTTTTTAAATCTGAGGGTCATTCCAAAAGTAAGGCCTCCTATTTTTTAAACTCAAAACTTAAACTTTGAAGTGCTACCAGGATGGGAGTAGTACCGTTAAAATGAGTGACCTTTTGTGCTTCAGAATTTATTTTTCTACATAATCACTACCATTCCCAGTGCACATTTGCCAGCCTCTTTGATGCCTCGTTTGTAAAAGTCCAGAGTATTCTTTGTCATTCACATCTGTCACCAATCTGAAATCGACAACCCCATCTCTTAACTTTGCTGACATCAACTGCATCAATGTTTTTCAATGTTAAACAGGCTTCAGTGAATGTTGATTGGTTCAATTTTTTCTGCACCGAGGAAGTCAATCATGTATCTGCTTCTGATGCATGTTCATGACAAGGGTTGATTTCTTAGTCTCACACTGTCAATATTAGCAACAGAGAGGAAATTTTCAGATCATGAATGCATAAATTCAGTCATAACAACGCAGTTTGCAATCCCCTCTATAATCCATTCAGATGGAATAAAAAAATAGGAGGCTTTACTTTTGGAGCACCCCTTGTAAATAGAATTCAGGTTCTACAATAAAGATTAGAATCATTGTATTAAGATTAACCGTGATATTTCTTTTGAACTTATGTTCCAGAACTAAAAAAAAAAATAAATAAAATAAATAAATAAAACTTTAATTTAACCTGACACTTAAAGTAATTTCCTATCTGTTGTCCAGCAGACTACTAACACATAATTAATTCACATAATCCATTAAAAAAATGTTAGCTTTTTTAATGGATTATCTTATAAACAATTAGGACAAAGGTATGAATTGATTTCATTTAGAATAGAGAGAATAGTTATTTTTTTATTAAATAGTAATTGAATTAATCCAGAAGAAAGAAAAGACTGTATGTATATTAGATGTATCTAGCTGGCATTGGCCAGGATGTGTGCAAAAAAACAAAATTAAAAAAACCTTCTGGCAAATATGTACATAGTGTGAATTACTCTCGGATTGGGGAGGGCCGATCAACGTTGAAATAAATTGATTATCTTTTAAGTTTGGAGTTTTACCGTTTATCACTATATATATATATATATATATATATATATATATATTTATTTATTCTGTACCTACCTGGTTAAGCATGTTGTTTGGAAGCAGTGGGTGTTATTTTTCAAACAGTTGAATTGATGCAATATTTTTTTGTAAGGATTTCCTTAAAAATGTGGAGCAGGAGTAAGTAGTAAAGTTAGTGGGGATGGAGATAAGAAAAAAGAATCCGTAACAAAAACATGGCCAATATATTTGTTGTCTGTTGAGGAAGGTCTTGTCTGTAATTGTTCCATGTTTGCTATCCAAAATTAATTAAAGCTAGAAACCTCATCGGAACAATTCATGAACAAGCCATTAAATCAATAACAGGATTGAGGAACATGCCATATTAAGAAAATCCAAGGAAGATCATGTTACCTTGTCCATATCATCTTGCTCCTGGGGAAACAATTGAAATCTATAAATACACGCATGAGTCACTATAGTGCAAATCATAATCTGTATCTTCATTTATTTTGCCACATACTTCCAAATATAAAACATTTAATAAAATTCACAATCGTTTTGGCAATCTAATCATATTTGATATAAAAAAAACAAAAAAACTCTAGTCTATCTTCCACTTTTTTTCTTTTTATCATTGTTTGGTGTTAAACCCATGTAGATACAAAGTGCAAAATTGTTAATAACTTTGACACACCTTTCTCTCTTGGCATTGTTCAGATTTTGAATGTAATGGTCCTATTCAGTTAAGGAATAGTTTGTGGATGATTTAGAGAGATATTATCTTTCAGATAATCTTGCAGATAAAAGTCTGAGCAGTTAAGATACATAGAATATGAAACCTATTCGGATTATACCGTCTATTGATGATCACCAAAGTCACACCCATATTATAAAATGACAACAAAACAAAGATTGTTGAACATTCACAACTGAAACTTGGTGGACAAGCTAGGCATAGATGAAAGTTTATTTGTATTAAATGTCGTTTTTTTGTTTTGTTTTTACACAGGAATCACCATTTATCAGAACCTGGAGACCACTCGAGGATAAGGGTTAATGGGTATACATTAGTCAATGTGATTATAGCATAGTAAACATAAGTAGTGGAAATTTTGTAAATTGGATTACTTAGGGGGACGATTCATCAAGAACTTGTTTACATTGGACTTGAAGACAATCAGATTGTAGTCAGCTGGAAAGCAGGCAAACGGAAGAGAGTTCCACAGGCGTGCAGTTCTAAGAAAGAAGCTTTGTTCATGGAATCTACATTTAGGTTTAGGCACAGATAAAGAGTGTTGGAAATTATTGATAGTGGTTTTGGCTAGATGAGTGTTTTTCATGAAAGTTTGGCGAGGGGACCATAGATTGAAGCTCAGACGAGCACTTGCCATGATAATAACGATAAAGCAGAGACAGGCTCTCAACGTCTCTTCTGTGGGAAAGAGGTTGGATTGCATAAAGGGTTGTGAATTTTATTAATGATTACATTGGTGGTATTTTTGGTGGTTTACCCAGTATTTCCTCCTAACAAACTAAAAAAAGTTACTAATGCTAAACTGATCAAATTGGGTGATTCTTTCTGTTTGTATGCTGACCATTTATCAAGATTAAAATTGTCCAAGATAAAATGACCATAGTTTGAAATTCAACCGATTTTCTTGGAAAGTCATTTCCTTTACTGTCAACCAAGAGAATAAACTATCAACACACAGTGTAATGATGAACACAAGTAAAATTTGCTCAGTGAGAGTTGAGGACATGCGTTTCATGGTGAGAGGTGATATGATAATTATTCAATGGATGTATAATGTGAGTCTTAAAGATGGCTTAGTTCTGATGACCTCCGAGGAAGATTAAATCTGGACAGACTAGGGAGATGTGTGCAGAACAAGAGACTTTGGTGATATGGATGACTATACATGTAAAACAATTGAGCTAGCAGAGTCAGTTCACAGAGGAAGGCTAAGGAAAACATGGCAGAATGAATTTGACAGAAAAAGGGATAAATAAAGACCAGAGAAGAGATAGGTTAGTTTTGAAGTAAATTTGTAAAAGCCATCCAACACATAACAGCATGTAAAATAAATGTTAAAATGATGATGATGAACGTTTGCTTTTTGTTTTTCATATTATTCATCCTCATTAACCTTTTCTTATTTTAATTAAAATTTTTGGTTTGAAGAATTTGTTGGCAAATGACAAATTTCTTTTCATTTAACTAAAAATGATATAATTTGCTTAAAATGCTTTTTAGAGAATTAAAATAAATAGAATCATCTTAATTTGCTAAACCGTCTTCGTTAATAAATCTTTGCACACAAATTGGTTGCAACTAAGTATCTTTTCTATTTTCTCTCCTCATCTCAGCTCGTTTTCTTTTCTTTCTCTTTTACCAATTTATACTTCTCACTTTTCATCATGGCCGATATTTTCAGTATTATTTATTAATTAATTTTTTTTTTTTTTTGTAAATTATTCTTGAAGGCGTCAGATTAAAAATAAGTGTAAACTGGATGAATTCAGAAATAATGGGATGAAGAATCAATGTATAAATACATTTTTTGTGAGGTAGAAGGAAGGTCAATTTTCTGGAATATTTAAGAGAATTAGATCTGCATACTCAGATTATATATTCTGTGAGATTGTATTTCATTTCTATATATCTCTATAAAAAGTCAATATTTGTTTGTGTGTTGTAGAAATCGATATTCTAACAGAACATTCGAATAATTTTCTATAAGAGTTACATCTTTCATAGAATTTAAAGACACTATTGAAATTTGACCCAGATTCTATCTGGGTTAATAAGGGCAACTATTGGTTAGGCCCATAAAATAACCGAAATATCATAGATGGTAAATAAACGAAATTCTAGTTACAAAAAAAAAAAAAAAAAAAAAAAAAAAAGAAATAAATTTTGTTGATTTCATAAAGCAAAAAAACTTAAACAAAGAATATATTTAAAGACAAGGTTTAAACATTTAAATCGTTTTTTCATTTGGTATTTTCAAGATAAATAGGCAGGGATTTGTTTCAGTTTATTAAAGTTGATTGTCTGTTTTACCATTGAAATTTCATGAAAATCCGTTGCCTCTGCCGAAAGTTTCAGGCATACATACATACATACATACATACATACATACATACATACATACATACATACAAACATTTAAACAGACAGGTGAGATTTATATAATAGATAATGAAAATTGTCATCATAGAATCCTAATCGACCTAGGCAAGATGGTATGGATTATTCGATGATTTGATTGGATAATCACTTGATTAACAGTGGAAAATGAAATCCTGAAGTTTGTGGTGATTCAGTGCTGATTGAATCCATCTTCAAAGTAAAGTATATATATCTCTTCTGAATATTTTTATCGTTATTTGGCTTAATTTTTTTTTTTTCCGTTCTCTTTCTTCCTCTTTATTTCTTGTCTTCCTTCTTTCCCACTCATAATGATTCTCTCTGGAAAATGAAAATGTTACTCTCGTTATGACTTCAAATGAATAAATATAGGTGGTGGTGGGGTGGGGAGTTAAATGAGTTTTGTTTCATCAAATAATGAGTTCTTGTCTCATTCCATGTGCATTCAGTGTCTATCTTTTAATTTTGACTTTATTAGTTGAAACTAATTGGAAAAAATTAGCAAAATAAATTTTTTGTCCCTCCCATCTCCATAGATTCTGTAATTCATCACGATTTCAGGGATTTTTTTTTTCCGTTGGTTATTCACATCCTTACAATATAAGACGGTTCGATAACACCCTAATACTTTACTTTAAATGATTAATGAAAACGTAGTGCTTCAAAATGTCGTAAAATATTGACTTCGTTAAAAGTTATACCTTTAATTATTATTACTCTTTGCAGATCTGCGATGAATTTCTATTTCTAAATTTGTCATTTTTGTAAATTTACTAATGAATCGTCACTTATGAAAGCGAAAGATTTGAAGAAGACCATGTCGTAGTCATAAGAGAAGTAATCCTGTGCCAATGTGTTCCACTGATGGAACGTTCTTAGAAAGAAACTCTGTCCATGAAAATTCCATTTGATGTTGGCCACATGGAGGAAGAAAGGAAAGTTCTTTGTAGTTGTGGACAAGAATTCTCACATTTTTAATTGTTCTTCTTACACATGAACAAAAGAGATCAACAAAAAAAGAACTAAAAAAATTTTACTTATAAAAATATAACTGGGTTTATTTGCACTTACAAGTAATACACCAAACTTTCATTTCGTTTTCACATTGCTAGTCTTTTTCTACTCTATCAATATTTCCATGGAAAGTGTTTAACTAAGATCCACTTTCTGTCTCCCTACCACATAGAAACTCATAGAATGATCATATCATAAAATAGTTGTGGTTTATGTTATGACTTGTTTGCTTGATTTATGTGCATACTCCAAAGAACTTCGCCACATGCTTGAAAACAAATTTGAATATGATCATGTTGCATTCCCCAAGGAAGCAATCTTGTAGTAAGGTCTTCCCGAGAAGCGAAGTTCTTGGAAAGAAACTCAATGTTAATAAAAATTCTATTTGATGTTAGATGCACGGATGAAAGAAAGTTCTTTGCAGTGGTGGTTGTAAGATGAGTTTTTGCTGTGAAATGTTTACCAGGAAGAACCATAGATTGAAGCTCAGTAAAGCACTTTATGGATAGAGCAGAGAAAGACTAACAAGATCTTCTTCCTGTGAGAAAGAGGCTATAGAAAACAAAATCGATCATCTACTTTTATATCAATGTGATGCATTTTTTAATTATCAAAAATAAATAAACATTTTGAGAAAAAAAAAATTGTTTTTATTCTTTTTCATTTTTGAAAATGGGTATTCCCCTCTTCCCCTATATGACAGAAAGGATGTCACTTCAATTTCTCTCAACAATAGCTGCAGAAATTCTCTGGATCATCCATTCACATTTTCCTTCATGCATTTTGTATGTGGTTGAAGGACAACCTCTTTGAAATTCTGTTGTTCTCAGGTCAAAACCTCTTCAAGTCGAATGATGAATGAAATCCAATTACAAACTTTAATAAACAAAATGTCAATTAAGATGATGAATTTTATGACGGTTTATTGGATTTAATATTTAGAAATAAATTATTTATCTTAAAATCATCATATTCAATTTAACTCCCATTTTACATGCTGGCAAGTGTTAAATGGTTTCAGAAATCGATATCTGAATTAAGCTATCTCCCACTAGGTTTTTATCTCTCTTTCTCTTAAGTCCATCCTTATCAGTTCCTCTCATGTTTTCCTTAGTCTTCCCCTGTGAACTAACCCTGTTTCCTCAACTGTTCTGCATTTATTGACCCACGAACTATCATTTATTTCAATGTGGTCATACTATCAAAGTCTCCTGTTTTGTACACATCTCTCAATACTGTTCAGATTTAATCTTTCTCTGAGATCTATCTGGTGCTACTAGATCAGGCTGTTTGAAGATATCGGCTTCTTAAAAGCACCAAACATTGATATTATTGTTTTATTTTTCCTTTCCTTTTGCAAAACTCAATCATGTTCTACAAAGCCAAAAACAACAATTTTTCTCTACAAAACTACCAAACTAAACACCATGAATAAATATTTGAACATAAAATTACCTTTAAGCATAAAACCTTTTTCCTAAAAGTATTGGATTCAACATTAAATAACCCAAAAAGATTGATATGCCATAAGACAAAACAATCAAACCAGACACCATGAATAAATATTTCAAAATATAAACAACTTATGCATAGAAACTTTTACCAAAATTACTGGATTTGGCATTAATTAACCTGAAAAAGGTTGATAACATGTAAAAAAAAAAAAGAAAGAAATAACCAAACCAATCATCATATATAAACTCGTTTTTAAGATTCCCATTACAGATCCATAATATCATTCTTGTATCATGTCACTTCCATACATCATCACACTACCTACACATGCTTGATAGACTCTTGGTCAACAGTAGTAAATAGTAAACGTTATTTGTATAATCAGAACAAATACTTCCTCTCATTCAGCCAGAAGTTCTAAATGTCCAGCTATTCTCTCGCCATTGTCGAGCTAACATTAACAGCCTTTTTTCTGCAATTCACTATCGCCAATTTTTGCACTTTGGTGTCTCAATAATTGATATAAATTAAAATGAAATCTTGCCTGCGAGCAGATTGAAAATTGCTTTAGGATGAAAAGCTAACAAATATTAATCTTGGTTGGAAGTAGAATTCACTTGGCTGATTCCACTTGCTAAGCTCTCTATTGAGCCGCACGCGCTTATGAGAATAGGTGGTAATGGAGGAGGGGTAATGTGTTATTCACGCGCGAAAAAGGAAAAATGTTTATTTCAATTAAATTAATTAGTGAAAATGTCAGTAGTGTAAATAATTTTTAATATAATTTCAACAGATTTTATGATTATGGTATAAAGAATTGATGGTAGGAACAGTATTATGGCTTTTGGATGAGATATTTAAAAGAATTGGAACTTAGTGGGGGGGGTGTAAATGAAAAGTAGAAGCAAAATTAAGGAAACAATTTTAACATTTTTTGCCTCATGTTTTATAAAGATTCTAATGTAGATAGCTGTAAAATTAGAGTAAATTCATGTGTAGAGAATCAACTTATATATAAGTTGATATATATTATATATCAATTTTCAAGCAAACTACCATTTATTTTTATAATATATATATAAAATAGGATAACAATAGGAAAAAAAACAAATAAATAAATTAAATAAACATGAATATACATAAACGATCACATACGTATATGTATATATATATATATATATATATATATATGTGTGTGTGTACATATGTATATGTATGTGCATTGTTTGTGCACATAGGTATATTTATATGTATAAAAAAAAGAAAAAAAAAAAAGAAAGGAGAACGACTACCTAAAACCACTAACCTAGTTCTAAAACAGATCCTTTGTTTGATAAAATGTATGCCCATTGGCTGGTAGGAAGGGGCGCGGTGGATACTAGAAAGCTGATTGGCCGACTAGAAATCCTCAACATATATAAAAACAAGAAGCAACGACAGAATTCGCGCATAAGCCTGACGAATCCTATAGTTGAATGAAACGCAGAATATTCAGTGTAGCTTAATCGCCATATATATTTTATAAATTACTATATATATATAAAATAAAAGGATGAAGAATAAAAGTTACATAGAACTTAAATCTTCAGGTCCATAAGGAACAAAACTGAGAGGAAAAAGGAAAAGAACCCTTTTAAACCATGGCAGTTTGAAGCTAAATGCTTCTCATCAAAAGAGGAGAAGAATCGGCATTATAACACTATATAGGTATGCAATGATAAAACCTGCTTGAGAATATTTAGATTAGAAATAAAAAATTACAAAAATTAAAAAAATGGGGTGAATTAGTGGGGACTATTAAAAAGGATGGGGATGAGACACAAGGAGTGTTGGTAAAGGAGAAGGTAGAGCAACAGGAAATAGAAAAGATGAAAGAGGAAGTAAAAACGAAAAACATGTACTAAAATAAGTAGAGAGGGAGGGGAAGAAAAATTGAAGTAGGAAAAGGATAGAAAAATTTTAAACAAGAAAAGATAGTCCATCCTTGAAGTATTTCCTGATCATTAAATGACTGAGGTGCGATTGAGCATTGCTTTACCATTGGAATTTATTGTCAAACCGATTCCTATTCGACTATTGTCGTCCTATCTGTATTCCTGTTGAGAATTACCTTACCAAACATTTATTGCTTTGGAGTTTATTTTTTAAACCAACCTCTAATGGATTATTTTCATCACATGCGGATTACTTTTCCAAGGATTTTTATTGGTGTTTTTATTGGCCAATGGCCGAACTTCTCTCTATTTGACATTCTTTTCTTTTGTTTTAGTATTGGTTTAGCTTGATGATTTTCTGCTGAAATGAAACATGGATGCCCCTGTAGCTCATTTGCCACAGATATATTTTCATACTAATATATATATACACACACACACTAGTAGGGTGACCTGATGTTGTCCGGGATTGAATGAGGATCAACAAATGTTTCACTCTCCCATACTTTTATTGTCATTGAAATTGGTGAATTTTTTTTTAATCAAATCGATTGATTGCCTGCTATAGTTAGGGACTCCCACAGCGTACCGGGAGGAAGCTTCACATGCATCCCTGCATTGACAGTCCAAAATACATCGTAGTCTATATTGCACTGTAGAGAATCTACTGTTTATAAAATTATCTGTAAATAAGGACTTCACTTAAAGTTTAGGTATCATTGTTCAGTTGTGATATAAACAGAAACCTTCATTTTGAACGCATTTTTGTCATATCAAAGAACCAACTGTTGATTTTATAAAATTATTTTTACACAATCAGTTGAATTAATGTTAAACGTACAAAAGTCAAGTATCATGGTTCGATTGTTCTCTAAAAAGAAACATTTATTTCAAATGCGCCTCTATTTTATAAAAAAATCTTTAGTTTATTTAAAAGGTTGGGCCTTTCTGCTTGTGTGGTGATAAAATTTCTTAAATGCGCTTGTGAAGTTAGGTTATATGAAAGTGTTAACTTTGGCCAAAATCGAACTTCCTTCTGAAATCGGATTCTTTTGATTATTGATTTCCGATATTTATCAGATGCATTTCGATATAAAAACTATGTAAGAACACTTCCAGTCATATTAAGTACGTTTGTGTGAAATTAAAAAAAATTGGCCCATCCATTTCTGAGTCCATAGTGAACAGACTCTTACACACATATGCAAAATTCCTTTTATATAATATTAGACACACACACACACACACAAATATAAAAAATTCCTATCTCAGGATGAATAAACTGAATTTCCCTGAACAGCAGTCTTGCAACACTTTTATAAAGATATGAATAATAATACTAAACCTTATGTCTAGAATACAAATTTTATATCAGAATTTATAAGAAAATGTCAAATATTTTTAAATTCAGGTAATCTTGCTTAACTGGTGTCTAATAACTAGGGATAATTTCATTAATGCAAATCTGAAATATTTTAAGTGAAAGTTGTGCTTATGTAAACACTTAATATTCAAATAATATTCAAAGAAACATACATTTTTGGAAATATTTGTTTGTGATGTTTAATATCTATTAAAATTTTATAAAATTGGATGTATCTGAATTTTCACAAAGGATCTCCCTTCCCTTTTTACCCTTTTTGTAAAAGACTAAATTAAATATAACCCATATTCAGATCCCACACGCTTAGCATGTGTGTTTAAAACTCTATAATTATCATTTAATTAGTTTAAGAGCGAATCCTGTACATATAGATTTGTTATATAAGTTATAAGCTGTACTTACCCTGCATTTATTTTCATTTTTGTTTCAGTTATTTTCTTTTGTTAATCCCACAAATACTTTAAATTAAAAAAAAAATAATCACCTAACCAGCCTAATGTGTCAAATAACTGAGCAAGCCGATGATGCTGATTATATAATGAAACAGGGAGACTGGCTACTTCGTGTCTACCTTGTGTTCTAACTGAAGTCAAAAGAAAGTGAATATTAAGATTGAAATAGAATTCAAACCATTCCTTTTTAAGTATTTTTTAATTCAATAAATATTCATTAATTAGTCATTAAAAAAAAAGTAATCTGTGTAATTTTCAAAGCTATTTGGACGTGAGAAAAGATACACGCGCACGCACACACACACACACACGCACATGAAGTTGTCTCATAATCTATATATTAAAAGTGAACGTATGTGTGTCCAGCTCGCTTCAATAATGCAAAGTTATTTTTATCAGCAAAGAAAGGGAAGCTTAATCTTAATAACTAATAATAAAGAAAAGGAAGAATAATCATATACAGTAGAACCCCGGGATACGGCATTAAAAATTTGTAACAAAATATAGTACAGTATATAATACACATGTATATAATCAATTAACATTATAAATAACACCGTAAAGCGGGGCAAATACCTAACCAGGGTCTGGAAAACCACCGTATTCGACATAGTAACCTGAAAAAAACGTATCCTAGAGCCACTGTATCCCGGGGTTCTACTGTATGCAAATTTAATTTATATGACCAAAACGAGGGGGCTTAATCTTAACTGATAATAAAAATAGTATAAGAAAAGAATATTCATATTTGCATTCTACAGGCTATTTTCATCTTGAGCATTATTTGCACAATGTTTCGATTGATGTAGCCTCCAACTTTTTTCAGGTATATATTGTCAGACTTAAGAATCTTTCTGCCAAACTCTGGAATTTGCATAGAATTTTGAACGGAACCGTTTATTTAATCCTCACATTCAGTCATAACTGGGTAGAAGTCCTAAGTAATTTGCAATCATATTTTTGGGTCTCCCACACTGGAGATTGAACCTTCAATCGCCAGGAATATAACTTTTACAACTGAATTTCACCAAGTACTCCATTCACTGTGCCATGGGTCCTTGCAGAAATTCTATGCAGATTCCAAAGTTCAACATAAAGATTCTCCAGTTCGACAGAAAGATTCCTGAGTTCGGCAAGATATATACCTGAAGAAGATTACATCAATCAAAATATTGTGAAAATAACACTCAAGAGGAGAACAGTAATTCAAAGAATCTA
Source organism: Euprymna scolopes (assembly GCF_053919585.1). Classification (NCBI taxonomy): domain Eukaryota; kingdom Metazoa; phylum Mollusca; class Cephalopoda; order Sepiida; family Sepiolidae; genus Euprymna; species Euprymna scolopes. The sequence continues at coordinate 47,671,088 of NC_136495.1, read as the reverse complement.
AGTAATACAAGAATCTAAGTAATACAAGAATCTAAGTAATACAAGAATCTAAGTAATACAAGAATCTAAGTAATACAAGGATCTAAGTAATACAAGGATCTAAGTAATACAAGGATCTAAGTAATACAAGGATCTAAGTAATACAAGGATCTAAGTAATACAAGGATCATAATAATACAAGAAATAAATAATACAAGAATCAATTCTCATCTAAAAAAAATTCAGAACCGTAGAATAAAGGTAATTTGTTTCACTTTTAATGAACACAAATATTCCCATGGTCTTGTGACTTGAATAGGAATTAATCTACGAATACACAAATGCTTTATTTACAGGAGAAAATGAATGAATTGTTTTTTTTGTTTTTTTTTAACTTAACTCATGAATGGATTAGTTTTTTTTTTGTTTTTTTTTACTTAACTCGAGTATTTTTTATTTTATTTTGCTTTTGTAAAACTTTCATATTTGTTGAAGCAAAATTTAACGCATATTTTTGTAATTTTATTTTTATTTGATTTGATTTTTGTAAATTTTCCCTTAATTTTTTAAATAAGATTTACACTAACAGTAGAAAATCGGTTGTTAGTGATGAAAATGAATTATTTACTATTTCTCCCAGTTTTATTAATACAAATTAAAAAAAAAAAAAAAATTAAAAAACACTTTTACCATGAGTAGGAAATATGAATATTCTATTTCTTTTTGTGTGAAGTTTCCTAAATAATGATAAAATAATTATATTAAAATGATTCAAATAAAAACTAAACCACAATAGAAACATCTGATGGCTTTCTCTTCGGAGCACGAAACCCAGTGTAATGTTGGGGTCTGTAAGTTTTTAAATTATTAGATGTTTATTTTTCATATCATATATTTATCAAGTAAAATCGATTTTTCTCTTCTACTTTTACTAGAAGCTGTCATAATTTTATAATTACAATCTTTTTTCCACTTGCATGTTTTCATATGTGAAAATGATTAATATGCAGTTTGATAAGAACACACTGACACACTCTCATCGGCAAGTTGATATATACATTGTGTAATAAGAACACTGTTTGCATAGGAGGCAACTTTCACTTCCATTCAAACCGTTTTACTGTAATTTTTGAACTCCTATTTGAAATGTCAATTTAATGAGACATTATATTTCTCTCTTCATCTCTAGAAATGGCTTTACTAGATGAGATACAACTCATAAATTCCATTCCATTTCTATAGTACATATATGTTAACGAACTCCTCCTGTTATGTTTTTCCGGATCATTTGATAAAACTGTTGAATAGAATTGATTTCAATTGTAGAAAAGATTGGTCTTTTAACCAAAACTTGGTGACTCTTTTCTTCATATCAAAAAAAAAAAGGCCATTAGGATGGATAGCAATGCAGCAAATTTACTACAAAATGGGAATCTCATTTTTCTTCTTCTTTCTTCTACAAAGCCATCACTAGTTCAGGATTGGTTAGCAATGTTAAAATGTTTGAAATAAAACTTATATAATAAATGTTTCATTCTTGTAAACAAAAAATAATTTCACATTTATTCATATGGATAGATAAGCATTAGTATTTTGGTAATTTTCATATAAAAGAAATCAATGTCAGTTCCGTCAAAGAAAATGTTGGTAAAGAACACGATGGTGCATAAAGTGTCATTAAAATTAAGAAGAACCCGACATGATTGACATTTTTAAATTCTATTGACTTGCTAAACATTTGTCCATATAAACAGAACTATTTGTTATATCAAAATCCAAACTATCGTTCAACTAGAAAAAAACAAGGTTACTTAATTAATAAAGTATCATTTTGCACAACAATATGCAAATTAGTTAACTTTACTATTGGGATATCTATACATAAACAGTATATAAAACAGGGTGATACTATTTAGTAAACTTGATTTAACATGTTTTGACCTCATTGTTAGTGCAAGATATGAGATTAACTTTTGCACTTATTCATTTCAATGATTAATAGCTTTTTTTTTTTTTTTTTTTTACTATAAGCTACTGAAAAGAATCTATTTTCTTAGTGATTTCAGTAAGTATAGGTTTCTGGTATTTAAAAAAAACGAAAACATTTTCGATAGATTTCATCAATTTTTTTTATTTAAAAAAAGAATTTAGTCCTGATCAATATTTTATTTCTTGTTAGTTGTAAATAAAAGAAGGTGGAGGAGTTCTTGCTCTCACAGACAGAAGTCCTAATACTGCTATCCAATTAACCAAACACTAATTTTGATAACAATTTTTGATGAATTTTTTTTTTTTTTTTTAGATAAGGGTTGATTGTATCCTAACAATCCAAATGATGTTTTGCTTGATGTAATCTCCGACCTTCAATGAAGATTGAACAAAACGTGAAAATAACACTTAAGATGAGAACAGTAGTTTGAGGAATCCAAATAATATAATTTTTTGAAAAATCACCAGTTCAAAAGGAAATTTTATTTTGTCCTTACAACATGTATATATGTAAATATTTATGTTTGCCTGTGATTGTCTTTAATGTGTTGAGTGTATGTATGTATAAATATGTGTGATTGTTGTGTGTGTGTGTGTGACTGTTTACACATATACATCATGCATAAAGATACAGTTCCCACGGGATGTATAACGGTTTATAATACAGGACGAATAAGCATTTTTGTCTGCTTGGCACCAAACAAAGGAAGAAGAACATACCTTTTTGTAATCGCAACACATTGAAGTATTGTTCGTGATGTACTCTTAAAATGCAAACAATTTTCTCTTCCAAAAACTCATGGCAACCAAATCACGTTTCACAAATTTAACATTTATTCATTGTTGTGATTTCTTTTGCTCTCAGAGTGCATGCCATTTATTTTTTGGTGATTACATCCACTGTGTTCCCAGGTAAATGCTTACATAACTGTTGACTCCAACTCTGGCTCAAACTCTAACTGGTCTCTTCTGACTAACTGTCCAACCATCTCTATGTAACTGCATCATTATCTGCAATGTAGCACAAAGAATCAATCACCTGATGTTTGTCACATATTAACATCGTTGTTTATGAAAACTAAATTCCTAACTATAATTATGTATCTCGTATATTCTTTTTGCTATTCAAACATTTTTCTCCAAACATTCCTTTTTCGGTTATCGAAATATTTTCTATTCAATGACATGGACAATCGCAACCACTTTTGTTTATCTTAGATGAACCAGCGTTACCCAGGAGACGAATATGTAACATTTTTTGCTGCTCTCCTTCCTTTTCTTTTGTGGCCTTTGACTGGCATGTAACTAGAGAGAAGAAAGAGAAAGTTTGGTTTATGTATTTGATAGTGTCAGCATTTCTTACATTCTCCATAATTTGTAGTCAAAAAAGAGGGAAAGGAAATCTTTGTCATTTTTAATTTCTTTCTCTTTTTAATTTTGTTGTCTGAGAGAGAGAATGAAAGAAAAGCTGTCAGTTTTATCTTTTGAATTAGTAATTATCACCATACTTTCCTCTACACCCTGCGCATGGGTCAATCAGTTACCATACTATATGTTGTCAGTTCAAATCACAGCTGAGGCATAATTATTTTTATTTTGGTTTTGTCCTAAAATGAATTGAAGCATTTAACATTAGAATATTAAGCAAATTGTTTCGTTTTACTTTTAAGTTTTTATTATATTTTACAGAAATTAGGACACCCGGGCAACATCAAGTAGCTTTACTATTTATATTTTTGTCTAGGCCGCCATCCTTCATTCAAGTCTTGCCCATTTCCCCTGGAAGATTTCCCTATTTGCCACCTTTTTTTAAAATTTTTTTTTTTTTTTTTTTTTTTTTTTGTCCCTTCTTCCAGTTTAGATATTAATGTCTAATTGTTTCAGACAAGCCGGCTTTTCAGATTTCCCTTCACATCATGCCCTTTCTAACGACCTGAACTAACCTCTTGGGAGTGTTAAAAAAAAAAAAAAGGACACAGAAAGACTTCAGTATTGTCTGATGTTGAAGTCTGGGTATTTAAAATTTAATGAGGTCAGAAAAAAAAAAATCACAAAAATGATATATTCACACACAAGCTAAAAATCTTCAAGATTTTTGCTTGCTTTGAAGGTTGGCATGTCACAATCATTCATGTCTCCAAATTATAGAATTAAAAAAGTGCAATTGACACATCCAATTAGGCTGACCAAACTAACCCCACTCCCAGATAGTCCTTTAATTCTGTGTGTCCTTGGACACCCAGAATCTCAATTTTATCTCAAATTTTAGGGCATAAATGAAACTGAAGAGAGAGAGAGAGAGAGAGAGAGAGAGAGAGGATAAATAGTTGGGCAGACATGACTATAATAAATGTTTGAAGCCAAACTTTTAGGGGGGAAAAAGCCAAAACAAACAAATATTCATTAAAAAAGGTTAAATTGAAAACTTTTGAATTGACAGTTTAAAGTTTCAAAATTACAATCGAATTTATCACAGACATGGTAAACATCACTACGTTGGACATAACTTTCAAAAATACACATTGAATTATTTTTTATTATTTATTATTAATCAAATGTAATTAAAATCAAAAAAGTGAAAACTATGCTGGATTCTATTAATTAATTATTAAATTTAAAATTGGAAAAAAAATCAAGCGTATTAAGAACATCATAAAATAATTATTTGAATTAAAAATAATTTAAAGTCAAGAATTACTAAATTATAACATTTTTCTTAAATAATCACTATTAAATAAATATCTACATAAAATAAGTTGAATTCAAAGTAAAGACTAAATAACAATGTAAATAATTTTCTTTTCTCCTTCTGTCTACCACAAACTAAACAGAACTTCTATGAGCAAAGTTTTTTTTCAAGACCTATCTGTCTGTGGTACACAATACCATGGTGCTGTTTCCCAGACGATTATAAAGTTCAATGTTAACAAATTGTTGTTGAGTCATTCTCTTAAAATAATCTAAATCAAACTAGTCTCAACCATTGCTATCAATCCCCACATTTTTGTTCCACAATCCCCCTGACAAACTCATTAACCTTATTAATAGTATATTAAACAATACTATAATAATGAAATTTAACTTTAAAAAAATCCTAATCAAGTTTTTCTATTTGGAAAAAAAAAAGCAAATGGTATAATTAAAACAAAAAAAAAAGACAAGAAAAAAAAAAATTAAAAGTAAAAAGCCACCCAGGCAATGCCAAATACATACAGCTTTATCTAACAATCCGATATTATATATCATTTAGATTATTATTCAGACTACTATTCTCATTTTGGATGTGAGAATAATACTCCAGATGAGAACAGTAATCTAAATAATCCAAATAAAAGAAATTAGAAATCCTCATCTAAAAAAATTCCAAATCATAGTCTCATATTCAATGTTCGTGAATGAGATATTTATTTTCCGTAATAAATTTTTGTCAAAATACATAAAACCATAGTCATTGCAGCTTTTTTTTTGTTTTTTTTGTTTTTTTTATTTTTAAATTTCATATGGTTATCATTTAATGCTCATTTAAACTCGGTCACCTGGAAATGTCACCTCAGGTTAAGAAATCTGATAACGCCTTACAATAAATATAAAATATGATGGAATAAATATCCAAGTTGAATAACTTTAAGTAGAATTTCGTTTTTATCTTTGTTTCTCTTTTTATCATAACTTTTAGTGTTACTTTTATCATTATTTCTATATGTATAGCTTTTTATTTATGATGTATCGATGCTGTTGATATATATATATATATATATATATATATATATATATATATAGTTAATGATGTTTTCTTTAGGCATTGTCTAATGTGTAAATAAAGGAAATTTATAGAAGGTAATACAGAGGTTTAGCGAATAGACACAAACTGAAGCAAATTAAGATATAAATGGAATAATCTATTCAGATTAATCTTCATTAATACAATATGTACGTATATTTAACATGTATTGTGTTAATTGTTTCAGCATAATTAAATGGAGATACATATTGTAATATTTCAGGGAATTTTTCCTTCATCAGATGTGTTCGACTTTCAAATGTGCAAAATTAGAGGTTTTGCAAATGTGAGCAATTGCGTGAAAATCGAAAATTGACTTTATTTGTTTTAAAAATCATGCACCATGCTGATGCAAGTAAAAACACAGTATATGTAATATCTCTGTTATTATATAAAAAGTCACTTTGTGTGTGTGTGAGTTCTTTCCTCATAGGTTCCGAAATGGCTGAGCCTGTCTTTTGAAAATTTCACAAAAAGCTAATTTATATGTCTGGCAGTGTTCTTAGATATGTTTTGTACAGAAATTTATCTGATAAGTATTGAAAATCGGAAAAAATCCTACCTTAAAAAAAAGCTTTTCTATCTTATAGATAAAAAAGAATAATTTTTGCAGGGGAATATTTTACGTTACACCAGCCAAAGTAGATAAATAAATTTCAGCAAATCATTTCTTCTTTAACCCCCCCCCTCGATTTATTATAATCTAGAGATATAACTTAATAGTAAAACATTCGACTACAGATCGAATGATCCCCTGTTCAACCCTGGGTGTACCTCAACATTTTATTTTAACTTTTTCTTAATAATAGGTTCAATTTATGATAAAAGAAGACGTATCATTTAAAATTGTCGCAAATCACTTCTTCATTTTCATATTTTAAAACTAAACATTAATCAGAAGTAACTTTTCAAGGCCAAACATCAGCTGATATAACTTTTCAAGGCCAAACATCAACTGATATAATATTATAAACAAACACAGACAGAATTTGATGAACGACATTATTATTTTATTATTATAATTATTATTATTTTTTTTTTTTTTCAAATTAGTCCACTGGGAAAATTATTCATTGTAATATATAATAATTAATAAACGATTGATTCTATAATACATACGAAATCTGCATAAATTACAATATCATGTAAAATACATGAAAAATATTCTAAATTCTTGAAAGAAGTAAATCTTTTCTCCAAAATATAAATCTACTTTTCAAAAAAAAAAAAAAAAAAAAAAAAAATTTTTTTTCAACCCTATTAAGACTGACGCCCCCCTCCAAAAACCTCCCCAAAAAACAAATATATATATATTGCTATACATTGATATATAAATATATCAAAACAATGATAAAAACAGAAGCAAAAATCGAATCTAAACTTATAGAAAATATCGCAATTGCTGCAATGATGGTGATAAGTTTTATAACTTGTAATAAACAGAAGATAAAGTTATGACAAACACAGGAGTTAAATGTGTAAATAACAAGTAACCGGTTGATTAAATGGTAAGGCAGAGAAAAGTAAATTTGGCCAGTAAATTAATATGCTTTTGGCACAGGGCTTCACATAGAGGGCTGACATCTGAAGAAAGGCTGATTGTGTCATCGGACATCGGACAAAATGGTTGCAATTAATATTTAGGCCATAATGGCATTATCTGAAAATGCAAGCATGTTATATGTTATTTAGGCTGATCACTTTTTACGGCATGTTGATGTTGAAATGAAGGTTTTAATCAGAAAGCAATAAAACAAAACTTTAAACTGGTTAATGATATATGGTTACATCAAAAAACCTAAGACTTAATCAACTATCATGCTATTATGGGAGTTTAAAAAGAAAAACGTGCTAAATTTGAGGTATTCGCTTACATACAAAAAATATTTTGATCAATGTAATCTCTGACCTTATTTAGGTGTATCTCGTCGAACTTGAGAATCATTTTGCTGAACTTGAAAATCTGCATGGAATTTTGATCATCCTTTATTTAATTCACACGTAGAAATGTGAATCTGATGTAATGAATCTGAGTTCCTCTTCACAAGAATATGATTGACTAGTTAAGCCATAAATACCAACTGGATGGTAAGTTTTCTGTACAAGGACGTCTTTTAGTTATATGTATTATTCTACAACATATTTAAGGAATATTGATCGCGGAGGGAGATAACTCATTCACTACACATTTCATTTTTGGTGCATATCAGTAAATTAAATTTGTATTTGTTCTCTTTACTAAATCTTGTTTTTTCTCTTTTGTAGAAGTATCTGGCAACAAAATACTAGTTTTACTAGAAGCCATCCTCTGGCATATTCTCCTGCGGGGTTGCGTTCAACCTGTTGCTGCTGTCCTGTTTGGTGCCGTCTTTTGTCCATTTGCAGCTTTATTCTGTCTTCTATGTAAGTCTGCTTATCTTTTTAAATCTTGATACCACTTTTCAATTTGATCGATCTTACATAATTAAGTACAGAATTATGCCCTTAAAATTGTTTTATTTTAAGTTTTCAGATCTTAATAGTTGATTTGCGACTCATGAAATACTCATATGCTCCTCACCCTTAGCATTATATATTATTCCCACCCCACCTCATGCAACAAATTTCAATTTTTCTCTATTTCCATTTTGTTCCAAAATTCTGACGAGTTTGTTTTCTATAGTAAACTACTTGTTTTTTTTTTTTTGTTTTTTTTGTTTTTGTCTACTATAGAGATTTTTGGAAGCAATTGTATATCTTGCTTTGGATATAAATTATTATAAAATGATTTAATAAAAAATCTTAAAATGAATGTTTATAAGCTCTGTGATAAATATTGAGCTTGTCTTTTGTAATGGAAATTAAATTTCTTTATTAATTAATATTATGATCTACATAAATTTATATTATCACAATCTTATATATTATTTAAACATGTTAGTGTTTGAATATATGGTTAAGTGCTAGTTTTACTAATTTAGAACTGCTTTAAAGCTTCACCGCTCACTCATTTTGCTAGCAAATTTCAAACAATTTTTACAGTTCATAGGTCACCATCTCAGCTATATTAAAATAAAAAATTCAGTTTTCGTTCAGTAAAAGAAAAGTTATAATAAAATTACTGTTTAAAAATTCTCAGAATTTGTAAGGAACGCACCAATGTTTTTTTTCTGATTGGCTGTTGGTTACCTTAGCAACCAGATCTATCATGCTACCTCAAATCGGCTGGAACCGGCAGAAATGATGTAACAAGATATAAAAAACTGTCGCTAATAATTCACTGCTGTCCCGATCTGTTGTTCAGCTGTACTGTCAATGATAATTCACCGTCGCTTTTGCTCACCGGCAAAAACTGACTGTTGAATGAACGCCACAATCCAGAGAGAGAAAAAGAGATAACAAATGAAATGGAGAGAAAATATTTCAAAGCAAAGCCTGGAAAAATCATGGATTACGTAGAAAAATGTGAGCATGAAAAGTAATATGGTTAAGCTTAATCATGGAAAAGTTGCTAAAACTAGAAAAGAAAAAGACAAGATATTCTAGTAAAAAATATAATAAATTTATGACTTAAAATATTGCAGTTTAACATTATATAATCAATTCTTAATTAATACTGCAATATTTTAAGTTATATTTTTATGAGAATACCTTGTCCTTTTCTTTTCCAGTTTTAACAACTAGTCTTTTACTTTTCCATGTTTAATCTTAACCATATTACTTTTCATGCTCGCATTTTTCTATGTAATATCTCTCTCTCTCTCTCTCTCTCTCTCTCTATATATATATATATATATATATATATATATATATATATATATATATATATATATATATATACACACACACACATATATATAAAATATGAGGAATAAAAGTTATATATAACTTGATTATATCATAAGAACAATGAGAAGTTCAGGAGAAAATTAAGGAAAAATCTCTTTAGGCTATGGCATTTCAAAGTTAAATGCTTTTCATCAGAATATTTTTTTTTATCAGAATCATTTTTTTTATCTACATATATTCTATCCTTCCGATTTGGCCTTATATGTTGTATCTACTTTTAATTACTTTATACCATTTTATCCTATTCCTTCATTTTCACTTCATATCTAAATGTTATTAAGCCAGTTTTTTTTTTTTCGATATTTACATTTCATATAGTTCTGACCATTCTCCTCTTCTGATGAGAAGCATTTAGCTTTGAAATGCCATTTCACCCCTTGACTTTTCCTTATTGTTCTGATGATATAATAAAGTTATATATATATCTTTTATTCCTCATCTTTCATTTAATATTACTGTTTGCCCCTCTTATTAGTGTTGAGCTTTTCTTATTTTGATAAGTTTTGCTTTATTAAAGATTTACTCTTTGATATCTTAATTGTATTATATGTTTAAATAAACATTATTTTAATGTTGTTGTTACACAATTATGCCACTAATTATACTAATGTTGCTATATATGCGTGTGTGTGTGTGCGTGCACGTTTTTTTTTTGTTTGCATGAATCAAGACTCCCACACCATCCTGTCTAAGCCCAAAAAACAAACACACATATTATGAAATGCAGGTAATATAAATTACATTTATGTAGATCAAAAGAAATCTAATTTTCATTACAACAAAAGACAAGCTCAATATTTAGCTATTAGATAGAGCTTATAAATATTTTTATTTTTAGATTTTTTAATGTATCATTTTATAATAACTTATATACATTCACACATTAAAATTCTTGATGTTTCTTGAGATAATAATCCGCATTATATGCACTAATGTGATTCTAATTTTATGCCAATTATGTTATTATTCATATGATTCTGTAGAAAAATAGTATTTCAAGTTAAAAAGTTTATTTTTATTTAAAAATTTCTAATATTTTTTCGTTAAGAATTCGTAAATCGCTATTTTTTTTAAGATGTTATGCCAGAAAAACAAATTTAACCAATTGGCAAATAATGATAACTTAATCAGTCTAAATCATAGTTTAGTCTTCAGCTTCAGAATGGTTGTCAAATTCATTTAGTTTAAAAAAAAAATACATTTTAAAATCTTGAATAAGAATTAAAAATAAAACACTAAAATAAAATTGATATCCAAATGTCAGTTTTTTAAATATTAAAAAAATATTTTAAAATCCAAATTTACAAAGATGGCAATTTTTTGTTCATGAAAGTGACTCAAAAGAAAGTCTAAAGAAATTAGTTTTTTTTTTCTTTCACATTTTTCCCATATTTATGACAAAAAAATAGATCTTTTTTCTTCACGTTCCTGTTTTTACCATAAAAAAAAGAAATAGTGAAAACCTTTTCTTCCTCATATCTTGTTTAATAAAATTGTAAATGCATCCAATAAATTTCTTTCCTCAGTTGGCATTTTAAGACGAGGCGCTCGTGGCTTATGGGACAGTTTTATGTTTCACACTGTCATCAAAAGTCGGGGAAGGATTCCTGCGAATGATGGTTTCATTGCTCGAAGAGTTGCTGGACCAGGACTTGCTTCAAACTATTTCTTTCAGGTAAATATTAGCACCATTATTATATTTGTGGGGTCTGCTTTATTACGTAAATGTGTGGGGTATTTATTTGTTCTTTGATCGGTTAATTTCATCAACAGAAACAGCTGTTTGTCTCTAACACATAAGTAGTTATTCATTATTGGATTTCTTTTCTTTTTATAAAGGAGTCACCACTTATCAAGGCCCAGAGACTACTCAAGAATATGGGATAATGAGTGTACGGTAGTCAATGGGACAATATTGTAGTAATCATTAGTAGTGGAAATTTGGTAAATTGGATTACTTAAGGGGACGGCTTATAAAGAACTTGTTCATGTTGGACTTGAAGACGACCATATTGCAATCAGTTGGAAAGCAGGAAAACGGAACAGAGTTCCAGAAGCCTGCAGTTCTAAGAATGAAGCTTTGTTCATGGAATCTATGTTTAGGTTTAGGCACAGATAAAGAATGGGGGAAATTATTGATAGTGGTTTCAGTTAGATGAGTGTTTTTGTAAAAGCTTGACAAGGGGGGGGCATAGAGTGGAGCTCAGATGAGCACTTGCATGAAAATAAGGATAAAGCAGAAACATACTTGCAACATCTCTTCTGTGGGAAAGAGGTTGTAGGGAAGAGAAAAAGGCACCCCTCACTAGGTTATGAAGTCTATTTTGAACTCTGTTAAGGCAGGATAAGATCTTTCTAACATCCCCTGCTCAGATGTAGCAACAGTACTCCATCCTTGAATGTACTTGGCTCTTATACAGGTAGAGAACTGCATGAGCAATGAGATATCTACTGGAGCAGTAGAATGATCCCACCATTTTTTTTCAGCAATCTTGGCAATGAATTTAATGTTCCATTTCAGATCAGGAGTAAAGGTCAGACCCAGAAGCTTATCAAAACATGGAGCCTCTCCAATACAAGAGTCATTCATTTCAGTTGATGCCAGACGGGATCAAAGTGTTGATGATGTAAAGATAGAAGCTTGGTTTTAGATGCATTAAAAGTAACCAGCCACCTTTTTCCCCATTGCACCATGTGCTCAAGATCAGAGGAGAGAGAATTAGAAAGAACTTGGTCACTTACAGCCTTTGAAGTGTTACCACTGATGGTCGTGTCATCAGCATAAATGTTTGTGAGTGATCTTAGGATGTGATTTGGAAGATCACTGATGTAGATCAGGAAGAAGGTTGGGTCCAGGATAGACCCATGAGGGACTCCAGTATTAATACTGTAAGCTTCTGATTTCTGCCCATCAGCCACTTCTCTTATGAACGTATTAGAGAGAAATGATTTAGTAATTGAGAAGAAATTTCCAACTATACTGTAGCTGTAGATCTTGTGGAGTAGACCTTTATGCCATACCCTAAAGGCTTTTGATATGTCAAGAGCAATTGCCCTAGAAAGGAAGCCTCCATCAAGAGATTCGTTAATCCTATGAGATATAACTGTTAGTACATCATCTGCTGTAAATCTAGCAGAATGGAAACCATATTAACCAAAGTTTCACTGATTTGTCTTTCCTTGTAGCTGAAATAATGTACCAAAATATTAACAACACATATTTGCTGAATGGTGTCAAGTGCTTTGATGCTTTATTTTTTATACATCATATATAGCAAACAAAGACAGAGCTTTGAAAAATTGTTTAAACACAGTGAGCTCACAGGTAACAAAAGGAAGGTCTTTCTGTCCTTTTCGACACTTCTCATTTCAGACTGTGATGTTATCTGGCATACAGCTCTAACTCAAATTTTCGATTTTTCAGAAAATTTTCTATTAAACTTAACCTTATGTGAAAAATACCGTTTCTAACACTATTTTTACACATCCTGTCCAATATCGTTACAATTGTGTAAGGTTTATAGTTATCTTTTGTTCTTATAGCAAATCTGTGTCTTGCCTAGATGTTATCATTTAGTTGTCTCTTTAGGTATTTCTTTTAAACTATATTTACAATTCAACTTGTAAAAGAAAATTGCTTGTAACATTTACACTGTAAATACAATGTGAATATGCAAATCAAATTCTGTCAAATACTGAATCAGCACATCTTTACCCTTCGAGGTTAGATTGCCTGAAAACACCAGCTGTTTTGGTCATCTCAGTTTTGAAGCTGTTTAAAAAAGAAAATGTAAAAAAATTTGGGAGGGGGTCTGTCAAGCTTAATTTCGAAATATCATTCACATTTGTATTTTTGTTTCTATTTTAACCTTTATTATATTCATAACATTTCGTAGAATGTAACTACTAGCTTTCTTGAGGTGCATTTTTCGCATTTGGGAACCTTCTAGTTGAAACTGAACAATCTTTATTTCAAATTCTGAAATATTATTTTTGCCTGTCCAACTTACAGTTTAAATATCATTTCACCACGAAATGCATAGATTGGATGGACGCATCCTGCTTTTGTATGGCTTGGATATAATCATAAAAGACGTGTGAGGTGAGGACCCATTTTGGGGCTATGTAGAACGTGGAGTTGCTCCTTAGTTATCATTGCTGCCAGGTTCACTTTTGCTTGGAGTAGTAATACCTGTTAAGGCATCTGTTGCCACCAAATCGGGCTGTCTGAAGATACTGGCTTCCTTACCAAAAATGAATTAACCATTGATGTTATTGTTTTTTCCCCTTCTCTTGCAAAACTCAATCATGTTCTGTAAAGTCAAAAACAAAAACAACAATCAAGCAAAATACCATAAAAAATATTTAAAGATTTAAAGAACTTTAGGCATAAAAACGGTTTCCCAAATTACTAGATTCAGCATTAAATAACCTGAAAAGGATTGATATGCTGTTAAACAAAAACAATCAATCAACCTATTTTTGTATGAACTAAAAAGGGGAAAAAAAGTCTTTTCATCTTTTATGTAAAATGAGTGAATGATTGTATTCTTATACTAGCAGTTCAGCTTGGCTTTGCTAAGGCTCTATATATACTGTTCATAACATGCTCTACGTGTGAATACACTTTATGTAAGATTTCAAATGTTTAGACCAAAAATTGTCTGAGTAATTTCATAGAGACTGCAGAGGTAAATATTTTTTAACTTTTACCCCAATTTTGACCACTTAACATTTATTATTTTGGTCTCAAATCAAAATAAAATGTTTTACCCATTATCCAAGTTACCTACATTTAAAATTTCAAGTCTTTAGACCCAAAATTGGCCGAGGAGTTTGGTAGAATTTTCAAAGGTCAAACGTTGAACTTTAACCCCTTGACAACCAAGTTTCTAGCCGAAAACCGATTAAAAAGATTTTCCCAAATCTCAATACCCTTCGAGTCTCTAGACTGAAAATTGACAGTTATTTGGTAGGGAAATATACATACACAGACATTTTCACTTTTATAGATAAAGGTATTTTCATCATTGCATTTCAGAATTTTTTAGATGAGGATTTATAATTCGGATTATTTAGACCATCATTCTCATCTTCGATTGTATTTTTATGTTTCAGTCACTGTAATTTCCAACACTTTTTTTTTTATCCTGGATATGACCTTAAACTATATCCAGTGGTGAGGCTCCAGCTTACGGACTTTGGGGAGTGTGGAGCCACCTTTTAATTGCCATCGCTCCCAGGTCCACTCTGACCCAGAGTGGTAGTACCTGTTAGGGTCCCAACTACAGGTTAAATAGAAACCGACTTGAAAACAAAAAACATATTCTATTAAAAAAATTTTCTTCAAAATCTTTGTATTTGGCATTAAATCACCTGAAAAGGGTTGATATGCCGTAAAACAAAAACAACCAACCAACCAACCATCCAACAATTTTTTCAGGTGTCATTTTGAACATAACTATCTTCTTTGTTAACCTCTGGAATCTATACAAAATTTCAAGCCGAATCATTTATTTAATCTAGGTGGAATAGATTGTATTAATTCTTTCAGTTATAATCAGATAGAAGTGTTATTTTTTTATGATAATCATCATCATATTTAATGTCCATTTTACATGTTAGCATGCATTGGACAGCTTTAAGAAATTGATTTCTAAACTTACCTAACTCTGGCCAGGTTTTTATTCATCCTTCTTTCCTTCTGGTACATTTCTATGACTTCTTACCATGTTTTCCCTGTGAACTGAACTTGCTACCTTAACTGTTCTACATCCATTAATCCTAATACTCATCCATTTTTTTTTTTTTTTAATATAGCTATAGTATTAAAGGCTTCAGTTCTGCACACATCTCCCTATACTTCCCAGATTTAATCTTTCTCTATCAGCAAATAAATAATTTTGTGTACCCAATGTTTACTGGGGCTACAAAATATTGAATTGCACCTGATTACTTTCTCACAAACTGAGCAGAAGGACTTTGCTCTTTTGGATGTTTCCAACACTACAACCACTGATCATCACTTTGGTCTTGGCCACATTCACTTTAAACCTTTACTTTCTATAGGATTCCTCCAAGTTTTTAACTCAACAAGTAGGTCATCCATTGTTTCACAAGTACACAGCATCTCTTTCTGGACAATGATACCATTGAGGGGCCATGTTAGAAACTACTGCATGGTCCAGACTTCATGCACCAAATAGAAATACAGTAGCGCCGATATTTTGCACCTTGGGAATTATTTTGATGTTCAAGTCCTTAGACTATTAAGGAGATAACATCAGCCCTGGTAAAACGTTTACTTCCAGCATCCTTTTTAGTAACATGGCAACAAGAAAAGGAAGAGAATTACTCAAGTTATCTTCAGATACTGCTCACACCAAACTGCCAACTAAGCAGCTTTTTCTTCTCCCTTTGTTAGAAACATCGTCCATGGAAAACAAGGACCGAGTGGCAAAGTAGGGTGAAACAAGAGTTATGAAGCTGTCGAAAATGAATCCATAATACGTTTTCTATTACATATTTAAAAAAAAAAATTTGCCCATTGTATAGCCTTCCCTTCCCATAATCTAATATATGAAGAAAATGCAGAATGTGAGGATGGATGTACTCTTTGTTTTATATATATCTTTCTTTCTTTTTCTACTTGATTCTATTTAAGAATTTAAGACCTGGAAATATGCTCTGTGTGTGTGTGTATATATATATATATATATATATATATATATATATATATATATATATAGATAGATAGATAGATAGATAGATAAATAGATAGATTAGAGGTAACTTTTCAGTTAGAGGCTTTTCTCACATCTAAAAATACACTTCTGATCAAAAATGTAAGATCACCTGAAAATCTTTTAAAAGAATTTTTTTTTAAGGATAGATTTTAAACTTCTCCCACTTAAGGTTACCAATATTATCACCTAAAACGTTATGAAAAAAAAAAACAAAAAAAAAACTAGATTTCAAACATTTAATTCAGAAATTTACATTTTTATAAAATGAGGCATTTTAAACTTAAGACCACGGGTATAAATTGTTTTTTAAAATCAATTACAGATTAGCAACTGTGTAAAGGTGTCACCATGCCTAAAACAAGCAAACTTATGGAAGTTGAGCGTGCTCGAATTTTAGATTTCCATAAGCAAGGTTTGTCACAGTTGGTGATCGCAGTAAAACTATGATTTGCAACTTTCTAAAGAACAGTGAGAAATATGGAAAAACAAAATCCACCGGTAGCTCCCCCCCCCCAAAAAAAAAGTTCTCCTGCCTTGAGTAGGAGAATAAGACGTGATGTGAAAGAGCAATGCTTCTTTTCAAGAACTGCTCGTTTGTAGAATATATACCATGGGATTGCTTCCCAGCTGATTACAACATTGCAGTGTTCAAGTGCAATGTAAACAAATTCTCGTTGAACCATCCTCTTAAATAGTTAATTATAACTAATTTACAATCATAATTACTAGCCTCCTTGTTAAACTCCATTAACCTGTATCCTTGAGTGGCATTTGGGCCTTGATAAGTGATGACTCATTTGTAAAAATAAAAAAAGGATTGAACCTGCCACCACAAAAAGACAGTAACTTACAACCGATTGTTAATCAGTGCCTTAAAACTTATACCACGTGTCCATAAAAGTTCAATGTGAATTTATGTATATGTTCTCAAGTTGGTAAAGATATCAGAGATTAAATCAGCCAAATAATCCAAATTACCAATCCTCATCTCAAAAATTAAAAAAATAATGTATTATTTACCTAAAATATTTAAGGCATTAACTTTTTTTTTTTTTTATTGAATTTGAACATGACATTTATTTCTTTAAATTTATTTAGTTTTACAAATCTTCGTTTTTTTTTTCTTTCTTTCTGATTTCTTCCCTCTGTTCGCATCTCCTTCTTGATTTTAATCGGTGTGCCTATTTTTGCAGATCAAACCTGAACAAGCATTGGCGGCCATTGAGGCTAAGCTAGAGCTTGATGAATTAGAAGCCTGGAAGAATAACGTTCTCAAAGTGATAGAATATCCCGAGGAGGAATACAGGTCAGACAAATTTCCCTCATTTTGTCAGTTTCTTTTTATGCCGGCTCTTTTGTCTTTTAATACGTTTTTAAGTGGGCTTTCTTTTTACAATGGACAAAGGAAGCATCTTCACTTTTTTTTCTTTTGATTTTTTTTTCTTTCTATTTTGTTTTTTTCTTTTTTGCGTTTTTATTTTTTGAACAGGAATTTTTGTTAATATTATCATTGCACAGAGTAAGTACTCTGCAAGTGGGAGAGGGTGGGAGGAGGATATATCTTTGCTTTTGTTTCTCTCCCGTCTCCTCCTTCAACCAGATTCAATCCCAGGACTATTAACATTTTTTAAGCATTTCTTGGAATTCATTGTGATATAATATCTTTTGAAAACATTTTTCTTGCCTGCATTTTGGTAATCCTTTCTCTTTGTTTAGGCGAAGAGGGGGATAATGAACACAAATTCTCACTTTGATAAAACTTAAGATTAATGCCATAAAATGTTTTAAATCAATATTTTTTTTACTTATCTAAACTGGCCAAACAACCCTGCATTGCCCAGGAACAAAAATGGTCAGTCTTTGAGTTGAAGAAATCACAAATACAAAGTACCAAACAATTGGTATGCTTAATGAAGTATAAATTTGTCAGAGTTGGTCCTAATGATTTGGATAGAACTGTCCTGAGTATACTGGATGCTCCTCTCTGATTGCATTCTCATTACAAATGACATCTTCACGTACATGACTTTGTGCATCTTATCTGTGTGTGTAAAAAGAATATCAACTCTATAACTACTCAGTGGCTAAAGTTATGGGTGTACACACACACATACATGCATACATATGTATGTTGATGCCTCTGTTCAGGCTCAAGAGACAATGGACACTCCTGTAAGGGTTGCTGCGCATGCAATTGTGAGGCAGGGTTGCACAATCTTCAACTACACCTCGCCTGAATCAGCACTGCTTGGGTCCAGTAGCAAGAAGAGACCCAAGATTGATAAATTAAAAAAAATATATATCAACAAAAGGTTTATTGCTATATATATATATATATATATAGCAATAAACCTTTTGTTGATATATATTTTTTTTAATTTATTGAAAATAAATATCCCTACTTACTTGCCGCCTCAAAGGGAGAGCAGAGTTAGAGTCCACGTCAGATTTTAATGTGAGGAAAATCCAGTTTCCTTAAATGGGAAAATTTAAATTGCAACAAAAATAAAAAATACCTCAGTCTAGAAAGATTTCAATTTTACTGTCCAAGGATAGAAAAGATGCAGTGTAGTATGAAAATGGACCCACTTTGCTCCATGATGTATCAAGATGTATCATTATTTCTTAAAATGTTGAAGCATTAAAACACTATTAGTGAGAGTTGTGGAAATTCCATGGTTGCTTTCTTCATTGAAACAAATTTTTTTGAAAGATTGTTATCAAAATGTCCATTTTGTTTTTATTGGGACATTTAAGAAACTGTTCATCTCATTTAGAATTTAATAGTACTTTTATACTAGTTGTGTATTTAAAATGGAAAAAGTTTTTTGAAATCATCATTTCAACCGCAGAAAATTTCAGACAAAAATCAACAAAAATGACGTTTAATAAAAAAAAATATATTTGCATCTTATTTGTGGTTCCTAAAGCTTTTTGCATGCTGTGAAGAAGGTGGGCTCTCTCTATCATGCTAGAAAACTACTTATGCCTGAAATTATCCTGTACCTCTATGAGGCCACTATTCGCCCATACATGGAGTACTGTTGTCACATTTGGGCTGGTGCATTTACTACTATTCTCTCACTCCTGGACAGGGTTCAGAATAGAGTCGCCAACCTGATAGGTCCTGAACTGTCATCTAAGCTTCAGTCTCTGCCCCATCGACGAAATGTTGCATCCCTCTGCCTGTTCTACAAGTATTTTAATGATGAATGCTCTGACGAACTACAAGCACTTGTGTCCTCTCGACATAAATACCCCCGACAAACCCGACAAGTAGCTAAATCCCAACCCTACACATTAGAGATCCATAGCTATTAGAAAGCCTTCTACTCCAATAGTTTCTTTCCCAGAACTACTAGACTTTGGAATTCCCTTCCGGGATCCTGCTTTCCCAACTGTACTGACATGCAGAAGTTCAAGTGTAATGTGAACAGACACCTTGCTGCTCAACTTCCTAGATGGTATCTCTGCAACTTATGTCCCCGATAGTAGTCCCCTACTTCGAAATGGCATTGTGTCTTGTTTGGGGTGAAAATTGAATAAAAAATTTTTTTTGAAGTGAGTGTTATTGTTTTTACACTACTTTTTTTTTTTTTTTACATACTTATTAGTTAATACTTTTATAAACTTGACAAAAAATCAGTTGTCTCCTGCTTCTTGTTTACATAAAGTTGTAGTACAATTTTTACTGAATCAAATTTATATAAATTACATTTCTTTGATTTAGAACATGCATATTGGCAACATTATGGTCATGCCGACTGACTAAAGGAAAACAAGTTCAATAAAATAATAAGAACCATTGTTTATCTGTGTATTTTTTATATATAAAATGTCTGGTGCTATCAGAGTAGGCTGTGTGAAGATATTGGTTTCCTGACCTAAAATTCACCAAACATTGATGTTCGTTTTTTTCCCTTTCCTTTTGCAAAACTGAATCATATTTTGCAAAATTAAAAACAAAAATTAAAATTTCCTTTACAAAACAATCAAACCAAATGAAATATTTGGAGATATAGAGAACTTGAATTATAAAATCTTTTTCTAAAATTACTGGATTTCGCATTAAAAAAACTGAAGGAAGGTTGATATGCTGTAAAACAAAACAACCAAACTAAACTCTATGAAAATATAAACAACTTCAGGTATAACTTTTTTTTTTAGCATTGAAAAAAGTTCATATGACTTAAACCAAAACAACAAAACAAACAATGTAAAAAATACTGCTGTCAGTAGTTTTTGCTAACAATCACATTCAGTTATAATATATTAGAGACGTTTTTCTTTTTCTGATAATTTTTTTTTCACAAGTCATAGTCATTATTTATAGAAAGCTGTCAGACATTTTACCCCTTTTTTCTGCATGCATGCATATATATATAAATGGTGTAATGGAAACATATTAGGGTATATGCAGCTTCTCTTCCAATTTTCGGATTTTAATCATGTCAAATCACACTTCATTTCCTTTTGATGGATTGATTGTTGCTATTTCTTCTGATGAGTTAAGGGACATAATAGATTCACTGATTGATATAATAATTAAGTGATTGATTTTGCGCTATGTAACAGATACTGTCAAGAATTGTAAAAGTCAACTGAATTAAAGGAATAAATTATAAGATGGTCAACATCATGAATTTTGGAATATAGTTTTTTATCTCATTTATTCTCTCTCTCCCTATATATATATATATATATATAAGTGAACGTGTCTGTGTACATTTCCCTACGCAATAACTCTGTCAATTTTAAGTCTACAAACTGGAAATTTGGTATACAGGGTACTGAGATTTGGGAAAATCTTTGTGATCGGTTTTTGGCCAGAAATTTGGCTGTTAAGGGGTCAAAGTTCAACGATTTGACTTTTGAGAACTCTACCAAATTCCTCCGACAATTTTGGGTCTAAATGCTTGAAATTTTAGATGTAGGTTCCTTGGACATAGATCTAATTTAATAACTTGATCTGAGCCCAAAACAATAAATTTTAAGGGATCATAATAGGGGTCAAAGTTTAAAAAAAAAAATTGACCATTTTTTTTTTTTTTTTTTTTGTTTAACGCTAGGTATGCATGCTAGTATATATATATATATATATATATATATATATATATATATATATATATATATATATATATATTCAGAAATTTTAATCTATTCTAAAGGAGGTAACTCTACTTTACTTAGAATTGTAAGAAAAAAAGTTTTTTTTTTCAACTACTTTACTTAATACAACAAAGTGTTATAGCATTCATAAAAAAATGTGAAATGCGATGATATTGTAATCTTTCTTAAACAAAAAAAATTAAATAATTTGTTAGAAAAAAAAATGATTTTTCAACTACTTTCGTAAAATAGGTACCTCCCTTAGAACAAGAGATTAAAATTCTGAATAATATATATATATGAGGGTATAAACTCGAGTCTTGAACTTCCGGTTTGTTGGCTATCATGGCTCTTGTGAACTGCAACGTTGTTTGACTGTAGAAATAACTTTATATCTATGTATTCTTCCGGCATTTCAAAATAACCTACAGAAAACAGCACACAGATCCTTCATTAACTGTTTCCTTCAACTTAACATCATGGTGAGGAAAGAAAAAAATAAAATTCTGATGAAGGAGTATAACTCTGAAATATATTAATTTTTAACAAGTAACTACTTGTTTATTTTCATAATATTGTGTTGTAATTCGGCTTTCAAACATATTTCATACGTATTTCAATTTAAAATATATATATATATATATATGTGCATGTGTGTGTGTATTGGTTAGTTGCATTCCTATGACCAAAGAAAGTATCCGTCCACAATCGTAATTTTTTGTTTATATTTTTATTTTTACAAAGGTCTATATTTTTTCATTTTCACCTTACATATGTTTAGCAACCTGTAAGGAAAATATTTTATAGGCACTCTTCAGAGATGATCATTTACTAATTAAAAATAGGCACTCTATTTTAAAACAAAACAAAACAAAAATGAAAAAAAAATGGTGAACAAGAAAGATGAGAAGAATAGCATGTTAAAAACACACAAAAAATTCTCTTTAAAGATGATAATCATAGAAAAAATCTACTGCAAAACATCTAACACAACGTTAGAAGTTTTTATATATAAACTCTGTGATTCTTATTTGTTTAACTTGTCCGGTTCTTCACACATACACATTGGATGATGTCATAAAGAAATGTCAGTTATCAAAACAGGTGAAAGACATTAGTTAGATGTTTTACAGTGTCATAAATGACAAAGTAATGAAAAGATGGCATCATCCCTTAAGACAGAACATAGATGACACATGACCCTTTGGTTCATTGGTCATCTTTATGTACAGTGACTATATATATATATATATATATATATATATATATACACACACACACACAGAGTAGATCCACAGGGGTCTTAAATGATTCCTCTAATAGGTTGTCTTGATAAAATGTCAGAAAGTATCTATCTCCTCTCTCTCTGGTTCGATGGATGTCACCATTTTTTAAAATCATCCACTGTGCACGCAATCTCCACCTCTTAATGATGGTGTCACAAAACAATGATGTCATCTAGTCTGTTGAGAAGGCCAGCCAAAAGTTAGCATTCATCTTTTATGACATTCATTTTCAAATAATTAAATTTCTTTGTTGATAAAAAAATCATTCATTTTTAGTGCGTTCTTTGCACTGTAACTTTAACTGCCACATAATTACGTCATCTTTTCCACCTCTATTATAACGGATGATATGTTATCCTTTTCTAATGTTATCCAATGTGCACAATGTTTTCTGATGTCATTCACTGTGTATTGATAGATACAAATCAGCAAGTCTTTCTGAGTTTATCTAGTGTGTGCATTTATATATTAATACAATAGCGTGTTATTTTCTGTGTCATGCTTACATCCAGGTCGTTTAATTGTAATCTACTTCTATTTCTTTTCATAAATAATTTTACCAAGAATTCTTCATAAGTTTTGGTTTCGATTATAGCTGATGGCACTTAAGTCATCTATTTTTTTTATAAATAATTTTCTCAAGAATTCTTCATAAGTTTTGGTTTTGATTATGACTGAAGGAACTGAAGTTATATATATATATATATATATATATATATATATATATATAAAATAAAATAAGAATTACAGTTAAGTTTACCAAAATGATCCAAGATGGCGAAACTAGAGTAAATTATAAATATTAAATTTAACTAACTT
This sequence comes from Euprymna scolopes, assembly GCF_053919585.1. Classification (NCBI taxonomy): domain Eukaryota; kingdom Metazoa; phylum Mollusca; class Cephalopoda; order Sepiida; family Sepiolidae; genus Euprymna; species Euprymna scolopes. The sequence continues at coordinate 47,647,551 of NC_136495.1, read as the reverse complement.
TCTTGGATTCTGCATCTTTGGATTTTACCATCATTGGAAATTTTACCCTTCACCATGTGAAATCACTTTTTTATTCACCCTATTCCCTCTGCTTCACTTTTTGTTATTAAGTAAGATCTATAACTTACTTGTGGTTTCATTTAATACTTTTGCAAGCAAAATCTGATCCCGCATTTTGCTAAATCCTACCCTCTGATGAGAAGGAAAGTATTTCTTCAAAACTCCGTGGATTAAGGACTATCCACTTATTTAGTGTTTCCTTTTTAAAATTTTTTAACATATTTTATTAACTAATTTATATATATATATATATATATATATATACACCAACATGGGTGCCCGGTGTTGCCCGGGTATTTAGAGGTGTATGCTGAGCAAAAATTAAAAAAAAGGTCAATTTTTTTAACTTTGACCCCTATTATGACCCCCTTAACATTTATTGTTTTGGGCTCAAATCAAGTTATTAAGTTAGATCCATGTACAAGGAACCTATATCTAAAATTTCAAGTGTTTAGACCCAAAATTTTCGGAGGAGTTTAGTAGAGTTCTCAATAGTCAAATCGTTGAACTTTGATCCCTTAGCCAAATTTCTGGCCAAAAACCGATCACATAGATTTTCCCAAATCTCAGTGCCCTGTATATCAAATTTCGAGTTTGTATGCTAAAAATTGACAGAGTTATTGCATAGGGAAATGTACACAGACAGACACATACACACAGACCCACAGACACGTTCACTTTTATAGATATATAGATATATTTTTTCATAACTTTGTATTTCGATTTCGATTCAAGCTAATGCAGCCAAATCATATGAATATTTTTTTTTATTTTTGAAATCGCAACTTTATAATATATAAAAATCGATAGAACATTAACTCTATAATAATATATACGAAATCTGCAAGAATTAAAATATCATATTTAAGTGTACTTTACGACCGGGCTTTGCTGGGCGTTCGTGCTAGCTTAGATAAATACTTTTGTAATTTTAACAAAAAAGCTACATTAATATCAGAGCGTCTCCATTTACACTGAACATCTACAGAATGCCAACATCAATATATTACATATGAATGAGTCACCTGTGTAATTTCTACAGGTCCTGCTAGTATCTATAAAAGTGAGAATGTGTGTGTGAAGACACTTCTCAACCTATATACTCAACGAATTTTTGATCTACAGACTTGAAATTTGGTCTATAGTATATTCAGACATGTGGATAACTTTTTAATCAGTTTTCATCCAGAAAAAAGGCTACTAAGAGGTCAAAATTGAAAAATTGGTATGTTGAGTTTGTCTGATTTTTATATGTTTGCTAACCGTTTCCTGAATTCACATGCATGAATCGGTCACATTACAGATTTCGTATGTTAAGAATAAGTAAGTTTGAAAACACTTTTTAAAGATCATGTGAAGCTGTCCTGATGTTTATCATACTTGACTCACTGTCTTCAGGTTTTGGTTTGGATCTCAGCTCAAGTATTTTTTTATTTACAAGAAGTGAACTGTTTAGAAAAAAAACATAATGCTCGCATGCACAACATATCTCAGTTTCTGTATGAATTAAAATATAATATTTATGCATATTTTACGATCAAGTTTCGCCAGGCAGTCTGCTAGTATATATATATATAAAAGTGGCCTTGTATATTTGTCAGTGTGAGGAACCGTCTCTCCCAAACTACTCTGTCCGTTTTTGGTCTATACACTTGAAACGGTATATAGTTGTAGAGTAGAGTTGGACCTGTGGAACAAATCCGATTGGATATTTAGCAAGTAAAAATAGTTGCTAAGGGGTTAAAATTTAAAAAAAGATGGAACTTGGCAGGCATAAATCAACTTAAAGTGCTCTCTATGCATGCGCAAATATAAATTTATACATTAATGTCGGTTAATTTTTAGAGTTTTGATATCCATCTGTTGTTAGTTCAGATGGTAACAAATAAGACTGGAAGAGTGATATGTTTTGGTTTCAATTCTAGCTGATGACACCCAAGTCATATTTTATTTGTTTAACTTCACTAATATATATTGGGTACAATATAATCATTGTCATTGGCACCCATCCGCCTCGAGAGATAATGGCATAGCTCTAGTGAAGTGGAGCTACATAGCCTGGGCAGGGTAATATGGGAGGATAGCAGTTGTTTGTGTAGCAGTTCCCACCTCTCCATAAAGCTAGAGTATCCAAGGGAAAAACAGAGGTGATACAGCTTGGCTCTAACTGCGCTGCAGGAGTTGCCGGTGATGACAATATAGTGAGACTACCTTACGTGCAATATAATAATCAATAGAATATTGGCTCTATTATAATAAATATTAAATTTGCATGAATTAAAATATCATTTTTAAGCATATTTTACGAACAAGCAACGGTTTATAAATTTATTTGAAATTTATGAATATGAGGAATAATAAAAGTTCAAGGATCGGCCCTCGTGGCACACTTGCATCTATCTCATGTTGTTTTGACATTCGATCTGAATTTTTCTCTCATCTAAGAAGGATTTGATCATGTTAAGTAATACCATATAATTTAATGTTCATGAGTGTAACGTCAAGGGTGTGAGTTCCATATAGAAACGTTGATTTAATTTGAATAAAATAAAATAAAATATGCATCAAGTGCGCTTGAAAGCCAAATCACAACGTAATATTAGGAAAATAAACAAATATTTTACTTGATTGAAATTTTAAACATAAATATATTTCGGAGCTAAACTGTTGTTTTCTTTCTTTTTTTTTTCTTCTTCCTTGCCATGTTGTAAAGTTGGAGAAAGAAAATTAAGTATTTTATTTTATTCAAATTAAATCAACGTTTCTATATGAACTCACATCTTTGATGTTATTCTCGCGTTGCCTACGCACAGTTCCAACATTTCAAAATACAACCGCTGATATACAACACACGGCTCTTTGTAAACAGACTTTTCTTTCTCCAACTTTAAAACATGGCAAGGAAGAAGAAAAAAAAAAGAAAGCAAGATACTGAGGATGGAGTATAGCTCTGAAATATATTATAAATTTAAACAAGTAAAATATTTGTTTGTTTTCCTAATATTACGTTGTGATTTGGCTTTGAAGCTCACTTGATGCATATTTTATTTTGTTCATGAGTGTATTTATTTAAAATTGTTTTAGTTGATGGAAAGACGTAATGTGATTTAGAAACAATTGTATTTAAAACGGTAAAGCCGGAATTGTTTTCCCCTAGTGACATCAGATTAATCAGCATCTTTGTTAATTAGTCGGTCTCAGGTTTTTTATGTGTGAAAGGTGAAAATATATGAAGTACATGTAGTAGCTTAGCATGCTATTATAGCAATAAGTTTTAATAAAATGTCAAAATAAGCAAAATTTTGTGTTGTTGTGTATGTGTGTGTGATTTATTTGTACTGAAATAATACTGAAGAATATGATGACTAAGTGTGTCGAGAATGTATCATTCCCCTTACCCACTCTGAGGCATGAGAGAGGGGTCACTGCTAATCAAGTGGATTATTACAAATTCTTTGAATCGAATCTTCCATGCAAATATTGATGATCTCCTCATGACATTTCTATGCACGCTTGAGTGTGTGGGATTTGTATTTCCTTTTTTTTTTTTTTTTTTTTTTTTTTTTATCGCCATCTCCACAACTGATTGTTACTGAATGTCTCATCACTGCCAAATTCAATATCTGAAATGGATGCTATCAATTCTGGTTAGAAAAGATGGTTGCATTGTTATAATTTGTCCAATTAACTCTGGACTCCGGTTCCATTATTGTTCTTGCTCACACTCATTTTAGGCAGCAATTATTGAAACTTGTTTTATATATATATATTTCACTCCTCGCATTGTGACAGCCTTCTAAATCTCTACTATATATATATATATATATATATATATATATATATATATATATATATATATATATATATATACTAGCAAAAGTACCCGTCGTTGACTGGGTTCAAAAACAGCCTACAGAAAATGGACTCTGATTTATGAAAGTATGATAGGTTATAAAAATGGAAGGGTTGTAAAGAGATAGCTTCGAATTTGGGAGTATCAAAACCAAAGCAAAATATGATGAAAGTAAAAATAAAATAGATAAACCCCATAATTTATTATACCATACATGTTCACACTGAAACACTTATCACAATATTCTGTGGATCTATATCAAAAAACCTTGTTAAACTTTGTGACATATTTCCATTCTATGGAGGTCAGGTGCGAACGAACACCCCATAATTTTATTATACCATATTTCTTTAAACTGAAACATAATTATCAAAGTATACTTACGCAGATAGATATGAAAAGTCTTTATTAAAGTTTGTGCCTATTTCCATTCTATGGAGGCCAGGCGCGAACACAGACCTCACAATTTTATTATACCATCCCTATTTAAGTTAAAACATACTTATCAAAGTATTCTTATGTACATCTATATCAAAAACACGTGTAAACGTTTTTTTTTTTTAATTTTTAAATTTTTTATTTCCATACTTTGTGGACCAGGCACGTACGCAGACCCCACAATTTTAATGAATCATCATTATGCCAGATCAAACATACCCATTCCTGTGTTTCAATACATCTTTTATCATTATATGTAATCAGTTTTCTATAATAGTCAACCATATAGGAGCCTATTCGTGACCAGACACACCCACAGACGTTCAGCTTTATATATATATATATATATACAATTAGATTTTTAGTCCATTAAAAACAAGCAAAAGATATAGCCCATTGGCTTAAAATGCCAAATTGATGGTTGAATCTGTGCTCATTTTTTGTCTTAAATGCTAATCCTTATTAATTTCTCACTGTGCATCAAATGGATGCCATAATACTTTGTTCGCTGTACCTTATCATAACAAAGGTCCATACAAAATTTCAGCCAATAGTTTTTGAGAAAAATAGATGGATGTACATACACAAGACGCAGCTGAAGCCCATTTTTAAGACTATTTGCTTCAGTAAAAATAAGCATCTTTACTTCTATGTTATCATTCTTATCTTATATAGAAGCAAAAAGTCTTATTATTTTGTCATCTAATTTACATACGTGTTTGTGGTGTGAATAGACACATATATGTAAATTAGATGGCAACGTTGAAAGAGTCACTTTTTCTCTAAATGTTCAGAAATGTTAAATATTAGAGAGTAGGTGAATCAATATAGAAAAAGTAAGAGACATGAGTAACCTATTTAGTTTATTATAAGTAAGGTTGTGACAACAGCATATTCTTTTCATTGTTTTAACTCTTGAGTATATATCCGTTAATATCTTATATGTTTTTTTATAGACGGATGTGGTTCTCGGTTGATTAAGTGTCTGTGTCGGATATATACCCGAGAGTCAAAAGAATAAAAAGAATATTCTGTTGTTACAGCCCTAATTATAAGCTACAGCTAATTAAAACAGTTTTTTGAAACCTAGGTCTCAGAACTAAGGTATATTTGAGTATGTACTTTGTCTTAAAGTATAGATTAAAAAAAACTTTATGTAAACACATTTAATATAATAGATATTTAAGACTAAAGATTTATTTTCATTTTTTTTAATTGCTTTTCGTTTTTTTTTTTTCATTATTCATTATTTTTTGTCTTTTTATTGTTTTTTTCCATTGATTTTTTCCTATTGTTTTTTTTTTTTTTCATTAATTTTTGTAACTTTTTCTTTTCGTTTTTCTGATTCTTTATTTGTTTGTTACTGCTCCCATATACTTTCTAGCTTCCTTCTGGTTTTCTCTCATTAATCCTTGTTGTCTGGGATCATCCAGTTTTTCTTTTGAGTCTGGATGATCATGATGTTTTGCATCAGTTTGGCCATCTTGAATTAAGATGTAAAAATAGAATCTACCTTTTTGTAGCTTTCATTTGTTCTCTCAGACCGAAATGAAAAATAAAAAAAAAAGTTAAAATAAAAGCAAAAAAATTGTCTGTCAGCAGGAATCTACATAATTGATCTCCCACCCCAATCCCCATAATCTCTCTTTTCCACAGAATTAATAAGAATTTTCCTAAATGGAATTCACCGAATCGCTTTTGTTAGAATTATAGATTCCTGCAGTTTTATCTTCTAGAAAACATTTATTTTTTCTTTGACGATAAATTATTGATTCCTTCCCCCTTTTCTCATAATTTGAAGATAATTCTGCGTGCACAAGTTTGAAACGTACAACAAAACTTTTCCAATTAATATGCATTTATCTTCTGCTCACATTCTTTTGCATGTACACAATAAAAAGTTTTGCATTTTTTTTGTGTGTGTGAATAAATTTTATCAATTCATATTCTTTGCTGTTTATATCTTTTCTAAGTAAGACATTGTTAAAGATTTGATGGGATTTCAATTGAGAATCTTAAAAATACGTTTTTTTAGAATTATTGTTTGCTATTTTCTACCATTTTTTGTGAAAAAAGTAAAAATTGTATTAATGGCAAAAGTGATTCCCTTTCTTTCTCTTTCACTCTCTCATATATACATATATGTATGTATAAGCCATAAATTTTTTTCAGTAAATATTAATTTTTATACCTGCGGACATTAGTGTTTCACGTTTACGCAATCATCAGTGCACAAAGAGATGATTAGTGCATGACAGGGAAATAGAACTCCGTCAACAAAGCAAACCTTGGCTTTGTGGGCTAATGTTTTTTCTCTCAGCCACCAGGAATTAACCTTCAAGTGGAAGTTAATTTAGATACTTATTAAGTTGTGTAATTCATATATATATATATATATATATATATATATATATATATATATATATATATATATATATATATATATATAAGGGTTGCTCCAATAGTAAGAACTCCTATTTTCAACTCAAAAACTAAAACGGTGAAGAATTATGATGTTGAAGGAGGTACCATTAAAACGACCGACCTTTTGTGTTCCAGAATTTATTTTTCTGTATAGTCACCACGATTCTTAATGCACTTTTGCCAGCAATGAACAATGCCCGGGTTGTAAAAGTCCCAACTGTGCTTTGTCACTCACATCTGTCACCACTCTGAAATCATCGAGCCCATCTCCTAACTGTGCTAACATCAACTGCATCAGCTTCATAAATGTTCAACAAGCATTGGTAAACGCTCATTAATTCAATTTTTTTTTGCATGGAGGAGTTTAATGATTTGTCTCTGCTTCTGATGCACGTCTATGATAGGGTTGCTTTCTTAGAATCTCACACTGTCAATATCTGCAATAGAGAAATGAAATTTTCAGCTTATGAATGCATAAGTTCAGTCATCATAACAATGAAATTTGAAATCCCTTCTGATCCATTTGGGTGGAATAAAAAGTAGGACATTACTTTTAGAACATAAATTCGTATTCCTATTTTTTGTGTGTTTGTTTAGAATGAAGTCATGGATGACGTCATATAATTGTGTTTATATAAAATACATATATACTCTTCTTTCAAGATATCTCTTTAATAAGGATGGATACACAAGTATTTAATCATTTTCAGAAAGTTTTATTGGTCAACAAGAACTGAAACAATTGTATGCAATATTGTGAGAACTTTGTTATTCATTCATATGTAATCACTCCCCCGAGTAGTTAAAGTATATACACCAAATTCTGTCAATTTGTAATTTGAAAAGTAGCACTATATATATATATATAGTGCTACTTTTCAAATTACAAATTGACAATTTGTAATTTGAAAATTAGCACACATATATATATATATATATATATATATATATATATATATATATATATATAGTGCTACTTTTCAAATTACAAATTGACAATTTGTAATTTGAAAAGTAGCACACATATATATATATATATATATATATATATATATATATAGTGCTACTTTTCAAATTACAAATTGACAATTTGTAATTTGAAAAGTAGCACACACATATATATATATATATATATATATATATATATATATATGTGTGCTAATTTTCAAATTACAAATTGACAGAATTTGAAAATAATTTCTGACGAGGACGCATCACAGACCGTCTGAAACGCGCGTAAACGATTTCAATGACTTAAAAACATTATTACAATGATCCAAACATAATTCACAATGAAAAACCAAGACACGGAATAATAAAATAATGTTAAAAAATACACATTGTTGGTGACTACTCCCTTATTTAAATATATATATATATATAGTGAATGAATGACAAAAGTCTATATTCCAAAGTTCATGATGCCGACCATCTTACACCCTGCTAGTATATATATATATATAGTGAATAAATGGAAAAGTCTATATTCCAAAGTTCATGATGCCGACCATCTTATAATTTATTCCTTTAATTCAGTTGACATTTACAATTCTTGTACACGTCAACTTCAAATGAGATGTTTTAGTTTCAATATTAATGCAAAAAATGAGTTTAACTTTCACACACAAACACACATATATATATATATATATATATATATATATATATATATATATATATATATATATATGCACAATATGCTTAAATATATTTTAATTTATGTAGTTTGCATATGTATTATTATAGAATCAATCCTCTATTGCTTATTATATATTAGGAGGAATAATTTGCCCGGTGGACTAATTCGCAAAAACTAAATAAGAAAATAATATCGTTCAACAAATTTCGTTTATGTTTGTTTACAATATCAAGTCAACTGATATTTGGGCTTGATGATGAATGCCATGGAAAAGTCACTTCTGATTAATGTTTAGTTTTAAAAACTGCAAACGAAGAAATGATTTGCAGTGATTTTAAATGGTATCTCTTCTTTTATCGTAACTTGAGCTTGTTAATAAAAAAATTTGAATAAAATTGTGAGGTACACCCGGGCTTCAACAGGGGATCATTTGATCTGTAGTCAAATACGCTACCACTAAGCTATATCACTAGATTATAATAAATCTAGTTTTTTAAAGAGGAAATGATTTGCTGAAATTTTATTATCTGCCTTGACCGGTGTAACGTAAAATATTCCCCATGTAAAAATTATTTTCTTTTATCTATAAGAGAGAAAAGCTATTTTTAAGATAGGATTTTTTTTCAGTTTCCATACTTATTGGATGAATTTCTGTAACATATCTAAGAACACTGCGGAACCTATGAGGAAAGAACCCTAACACACACACACACAATGACTTGTATGTATTTCTGCTATTATATATATATATATATAATTATTTACTATAATAATTATTAAATACCTACAGGCACTAGTGTTTCATCCCTTTGGGAATTATCAGTGCAGGGTGTCACGATTAACGCCAGTCGATAGATTCGAACCTGGCGACAGAAGTCATCCCTGGTTTCATTAGCAAGGATCTAATCCATTCGATTACCGTTAACCGTGAGAAATGCTATTGAATTTAAACATTTAATTTTTAAATGCTTTTTAACGTCTGTCAAAGTGATCTAATCATTATATGATGATTTGCGCATAAGAGCTAAGTTGACCGACTTTAATTCAACTGAAAGTGCTCAACGATAAGAAACAAGTTTCTTAAAGGGGCTGACATAATTATTTACTATAATAATTATTAAATACCTACAGACACTAGTGTTTCATCCTTTCGGGAATCTTCAGTATCATCATAGATTCGACCCTGAACTTATATATATATAAGTGATTTTCTGTATGTGCTGAATGGTCTCTATTAAACTGTCAATTTTTGGTTTACAGACTTGAAACTTGATAAATAAGAATTTGATCCGATGGAACAAATTTGATTTGGTTTTTAGCCAGTAAAAATAGATTTAAGTGGTCAAAATTGAAACATTGAACCTTGGCAGGCATAAGTCGACTAAACGTTTATCTTCTACGCATGCGTAAATATACATTTATATGTTTAACAACATTATTTTTAAAGTTTTGATATGAATATGGACTTGGCTCATATGGTAGTGAATAACGTTGAAGAGTTATATTTTGGTTTCAATTCTAGCTGATGACGGAAATGACTGCTATATATTGGGTACGATATAATAGTAGAGAATTGACTCTATAATGATACATATGAAATCTGCAAAAATTAAATGCCAAACGTTCTGCTAGTGTGTATGTATGTGCATAATAATTGAGCACTCTTGCCAGTTGATAATTCATGGGCTTTATAATTTTTCTTTGTATCTTGCATGTAAAAAGTTTCTCTCTCTCTCTATCTATCTACACACACACACACACACACACACACACACACACACGGTGTTCCAAATTAGCCATCTATTTTGAAATCTAAATTAGTATAAAAATGGATGATTAATTTTGGGACACCTTGTATATATACACATACAGAAAGCATTTTCAACGAATGCCTAAAGCTAGATTAATGTGTTGCATGATTACATAATTATGAAAAAAAGAGAAGTTGATCTGAAGCCATTGCAATAATTTTCATATAAAATGGTGGAAAGGAAAAATGTTTTACTTATTCTTTTACTAGCCTTCATTTTCCCCCTCTCTATTTAATGCTGTCCATATTTTTGCTCATTAATATTCTTTTGGCTTCAATTATAGCCATTGCCCTAAAGGTTACCATAATTAGTTGCACTCAATCTGTTACAAAGCTTTCTGATAAGTCTGGGAAAGTTGCCAAGCAAGGTGGCCACTTTTTCTTTTTTTTTTTTTTTTTTTTTTTTTTACCGAGATTATGCACGAAATCTTTTTTTCGTCTGGATTACCAATACAGAAAGTTCAACTAATCAAAAGGCTTTCTCTCTCCACGACATTTAAGAAATGCCTATTTATTTGCCTCCATACAAAGGTAGACTTAAAACAATTTTCATTTTTGCTTAACTTTTTAAAAAATTGTTTGTTTTTTTGGGGTTTTTTTTTTTTAACCAAATTATTATTTCTTTCCTTTAAGATCGAATTTTGAAGATAAAATTTAATTATTACATTATCGTTGGGACACTGAATTATTAAATGAACAAAATTGCTTCTTTAAATAGAGTATACGAGGGTTGTTAGACACAGGGTCGGCTTTTAATGAGAGGGAAATCCAATTCCCAGAAAAGTACTCTGATCCCAAACAAATTTTTTTTAAATTGTCTCGGTCTGGAAAGATGTCTTTTTCAATAACTGAGGGTAAAAGTATTCAACATGCGATTACAACCAAAGTAACGCTTACAAAAAGTTATTTTATTATGTTTGAAAGTATTCAAGTCTATTTGCAAGTATACAATTAGAATATGTGATATTCTAATCTATCGGTTTTAGCAATGCATATGTTGGAGTCTTTTTAACATGGAGACCGCCATGTTGAAAATCTTGTGTTATCATGGATAACGTGTAGTAGAAAAATAAATAAATAAATAAAAAGGCAATGATGTAGAAACAGTTGAATTAGCACATTTCTTCTCACTGAAGATTTGTCGAAAAATAACTTAAAAGGGGACTAGTAAAATATGACATATAAAGGGGAGGCGAAAATCAGATGTAGTTACTGTGATAATTCTACGTAAGTGGTTGCAAACACACCCGAAAGAATATGCATTGTCATGGCTAAACATTTCTAGAGAAGCTGTATGGGCATTGCAAAAGTTATTACGCCTTACTGCGAATACTAAGTGCAACACATAAATAGGACATCTGACAGAAAATGTCAATTGTGAAAACCATGCTTGAAGCATTTTTGATAAAGAGTGAAAGACCACTCGAAATATTAAATTTATAATAACACCTATAATTTTATATGCTCTTACGTTTTCTATAGTGCTATTTTTATTTGTTAAATGTGAAAAAAATTAATTATTCTTAGTCAAGAAACGTCTGCATGCACGCACGCACACACACACACACACACACATATATATATATGAGGTTGACAAGAAAGTTCTTGCAGTTTTTAGCTTTTAAATTCAAGCGAACATTTCCCAGCTTAAAGCACCATCAGAATCAACACACTTTTGCCAACACAAAACAAATGTATTTATACCAGTAATGTAAAAATCTTGCGTTCTGGTGGCGATGTAGTAGCTGTAGGTGTTTTTGATATCGCTTAGGTTTTTGAAGTATTTCTCATGCAGAAAGTTGTCGAGATGCTTGAAAAAGTGGTAGTCAGTAGGTGTGGGCCTTGTTCTTGTTGCGTAAAAGAAGATAAGATGACACTTCATAAGGGCGTTTCTTTTGGTTGTTGTTCAATTCATTAAACACCCATTTATCAAGTTTTTTGTCTTTCCAATCTCTCAAGTGGTTGGAAATTATTGTATACGTTACATCTATTTCAGAAACAAGTTCTCGAACAGTTGTGCGTGGATTGGCTTTGACTAAGGCTCTAATTGATTGTTGTCAACATTCAATGGTCAACCACTATGCTCAAGACTCATGTCACCACCGCAAAATTCCTAAAACCACCATTGTGCTGTGTGTTCAGTAGTGGTTCTTGGGCCAAATGCCTCGTTGATATCTCAAACTGTTTCAGCAACTTTTCGACCTACCTTGAATTAAAATAAGAAAATCGTGTAAATTTGCTTTTTTTCCATCTTTTATTCAACATTATGAAAAGAAGACAATTGTTTTAAAACGATTGTAATTTAGACGATTACATAGAGCGAAATACGCTCTTTAAAATGAAATATAAAGTAAAGGTATTATAATAAAAACTTATTTGAAAACACATCATTTGAAATCAAAATAAAAAAATCCGCAAGAACCTTCTTGTCAACCATCAACCTTTTATATATATATATATATATATATATATATATATATATATATATATATATATATATATATAACTTAGAAGAATACAACATTTATGCCATAGTCATTATGTTTTAAAAAAATTCAACATCAACAAAATATTTAGTGGACATACGTTTCTGGAACATTTAATTCTCTTTGTCAGCAAATATAAAGAGAGAACCCGTCATCAATTCACTATCAGTTCAATTAAACAATGGAGTTGTAATAAAACCACAAATACATCAGAAAATGAGCTCTGGGTGACCTCAAGTCTTATCTATTGAGCTAATTTCACGTGTGCAATACTCAATGGTATTCAACAAACTTGATTTTCTTCATCTTTCATGTAGCTTTAGGTATAAAGAATATATAAAACATGGGTTTTAAATTTTAATTGTTTTTTTTTTTTTTTGTCTTTGTGGAGTATGCTAAGGTAAGGTTTCAATGATCCACGACCATCCCCAAAATGGTAAAGTTTATAAACTAAATAATTTGCTCACATTATTCATCCTGTTTCCTAGAATACATATTCCATAATTCATAATGATATGTTCAATAGTTTAGGATTTTATCAAGCATACATCATTGATTCTCAGGTGCATACGACACTCCTTTGAAAAAGGTATTACTCGATAATATAACTCAAAATTTGATGTAGAGCAATATTTTTCTCTAACTTTTTTGTATATAACTAATATAAAAAAAAAAAAATGGGCATAGGGTTAGTTCCGGGCATAGTGGCAGGTGATAGGAGGAAGGCAGTCTCTAAATTGTAGAGTTTACAAAAAAAAATACAATAATAATGTGTGCCCATGTTACTCACCGTGTTGCAGAAAATATGAATTCCAAAATTCATAATCTGCTCGTTAGTTTAGATTATCCTGTACATACATATATTTCTCTTAATCTGTCTGTTTGCCTGTCTGTCCGTTCTTTCCACTATTTCTTGGAAACTTCTGGGCCAATCTGTATTAAATTTTGTATGGATCTTTGTTTTATATATATATATATCATGCTACACACACACACACACAAATCTGATGGGCTAATTTATAAATAGGTTGTCTATTTCATGAAAGGAACATTGAACAACAACTTGGAACTCTTTTTAACAGGTAAATAATTTCTAGAACTGTTTCACACACTCCTTGACACCATATATAATTTTCAATCGACCGTTTTGCCTCAAACATTCTTTCAAGATGAACATTTTGTGCTCGGCAAGGGGGTACGGTGGCAGAATCGAAATTGTCTTCTCTTTCTCTTCAGTCGGTGGGAGATGCGACAGACATTTTGTGAATTTGTAAACCTAAAAATGAATGCAGTGCCAAGAATGTGAGAAATTTGATTGATTTTTTTTTTTTTTGCACTGTCTTTGTCCTACCTTCATTTGAGAAACCTGATTTGAGCTGTGTGTGTGCGTGCGTGCACATATATATTGAAATGATCACATTATGTCTTGTGTTGACATCTTCCTTTTTAAACAACTTCTCTGTTCAATCCATTATTTTTGTAGTTTTTTAAATTTTGTTCACCCCCAAAGAGCACACATTATTCCTACTGAGGTATAAAGGGTTACTGTGATTAGGGACCAGATTTATAGGGGGTACCCAAAGTAGAGAGTTATGCAAGAAAATGTTTGGTCATGTTTTGAATTTTTTGCGTGCTGATACAGTTGAGGAAACAAGAAGCAGGGAGGGAACTCCAAATGCATCAAGTTTGTGAAAAGAAGCCATTAGAGTAGAATGCTTTCTGGTATGTGGAGGCATCTTCAGTAATTTTGCTGATTGTTGGGTCGGTACATCGGGGGGGTGGTGCACAAGTGCAGCAACTTTGTCAGAACACATTCCAAGTATCTGCATATGAAGCACACGGATGTAACATTGCAAGTGATGTGACAGAGGCTGGAGCTCGGTGAACTGTGCAAGACCTATTCAGTTAGTGATTTGGGGGGGGGGCTTTCTAAAAGAGAGAGAGAGAAAGAGAGACTAATAGTTGATACACTAGTCAAGATGTGACAATAATACACTATGCATGGTGAATGGTGACTTTGTTGCAGTATATAGGACACTGAGACGTGTGAGAAGTTTTCTAGCCTGATAAAGAGATTCCACCTTGCAACAATCTTGATTGTGTCTTCTATATATTTGTTCTAGTTCATATATTACTTGTGAATGTTAGGTTAAGGAATTTTAATAGTAGTCTCTCAAGTTAAACATGGCAATTGGTGTTTGGTAAGTTTTTTTTTTTATAATCGTTAAAGGAAAGGAACTTTGTCTTAGTAGCATTAAACGTAACCATTCATTTTAGCTCCAATTCCACTACACACTGGAAGTCATTCTCTAAGGATTCAGCCATTGTCTTGGGTATGTGTGCGTTTGCTTTGCCCACATTTTGAGAATAGTGTGGTGTCATCAGTAAATATGCCCATCTCAAACATAATTGCATCAGAAAGGTCGCTTATGAAAATCAGAAATTTGCAGAAGAAAATGTGTAAAGATAATAATAAATAATAAAATAACAGAACACGCCTGTATAAGTTGAACACATTTTTATTTAATTGGATATTTTTTATTGAAATCTTTCCTGTTGAAGTGAATGGTTCAATTCAATAATATAAAAAATAAAGATTTAAATAAATTTCACAACAAACAACAAAAAATTAAATGTTGGAGAATTAGTTTTTTTTTATTTTATGAACTGAAATTATAAACATTACATTTTTTTTTTCAAATTGTATGACCACCAAAAAGTTATTACAGTTCATAGAATTTAGACATTTAAATATTTTACAATCGTCCGTCTTCGTACGTACATAAACAAAACTTGTCACGATCGGTTTCGAGGATCAACCATTCGACATTCGTCTGCATGTGCACAGGGCAAGATTAATCATTAAGCAATCTAAGCACGTGTGTTAGGCATCAATGAAAAACGAGGCAGCATTGAAATTTTCCATCATCGTATTTGCTATACTGCCCCTGCCAAACACAATGCTGAATCTGGCTTTTTGAGTGTACCTATTTACAATGCCTCCCCACGGGACAGAGTTAGACACCAGGGTACACATTAGCTTTTCTTTATACTTCACGTTACTGATCACAGTTTATTATGCTTACTTGGCCTTTTCCGTCCTAAACAAACCAGAAAACAGCAGACAATCTGTTGTTTAGAAAAGGTTGGGAGAATATTAATAACTTTTTTTTTCTCCCATTCTCTATGGACACTTAAATTGTATATAAATGTATTTATGAAAAATAAAATTTAAAAAGAAATTTGGAGATATTTTAAGTAGGAAGACCCCTTAGAGTAAATGTGGTATTGTGGTGACTGAGATGACTCTAGCAAAGAGTGGTATGATAATTTTAATCACTTTAGATCAAGTATGAACAATGCCCCTCCCATTTTCTTAACACCTTTGCTGGTTTTGTGTCTAACTTGTTCTAACTGTAAAATATATATATATATATATATATATATATATATATATATATATATATATATATATATATATATATATATATATATATATATATATTGCAAATAAATAATGCAATGTGTAGTATCAGTTCTTATGCTACACTTCATGGTTTTTGTTTTCGGTTAGAAAAGGAGAATTTTTTCTAAATTGAGACAGTTTTTATTTTTGTCCCAATCTAGGGGAGCTGGGGTTTCCCCACATGAAAAAAAAAAAACGGCCTTGTGTTTAATTCTGTCCTCGTGGTGAGGCAATTAAATAGGTACTCTACTTAAAGAATCAATTTAGTTCAGTTAATAATTCAATGACCAAACGATGGGATAATAATTAAATTTTATTTTTAAAATTCGATTTAAAAGAAAATGATAACTTAGTTCTACCCCCCTCCAAAAAAAAAAAAAAAAAAAAAAATTAACAAACTACATATTGAAAAAGAAAATGTCCAACGAAAAATGGAAAAGGAAGACTTCCGGGCAACGGCGGGGAAAGCAAGTTTATTATAAAATTACATTATCATCTAAAATTCTTACATTTCATAGGATTTTGAGCTTTCCAAAAAGTTTGTTTTTAATCAAAAAAAGCAACCATGAATTTCAATGGGTTCAATCAGTACAATTTAATGAAGAAAAATAAAAGACTGTTGTATGAGTCGTCTGCGAGTGTTAAGACATTCATTCGATTCTCTTTGTTTTATTATGTATTGTTTATTTGCCTAATTTCATTGTCATATGCTCATATAATGACAATAATAGATGCGGCTGATGCGACACCGCCTATTTGCTTGACTAACTTTATGTCATTCACTTCCTTACCACATTTTAAATTCTCATTTGTAGCCCCCCCCCCCATAAAAAAGTAAAAAGAAAAAAAGCTATCTCTTCCTCTCCTCCTTGGTGCTCTCATTTAACTTATGCCATTGTTAAGCGTCTCTCCAAGAATCAAGTGTTTGATGAATTACGTGTAAACCTCATCTTTCTCTGTCCATCAGCAAAATACGATCTTTTCCTGAAGAAGCGTCAATCTAGTGCAATGTGAGCCATTGTTTTGTGATATTTTAATTTGGTTGTAATTAGATGTAGAGCAGATTCAAATTTCCTCCTGAGTGTTGTCGAGTCTGCGATAAATTCACAGAATGTTAGGCTCAGGGGAGGAGTGGGCTGAATGCTTAATTCTGACTAATGGACTTTTCGGTGCGTTTTTTTTTATTGTTTTTTTTTTTTTTTTTTTTTTTTTTTTTTGAGAGAGGGCATTGCATTACGTTTTGCGTTACTGAATTTATTTAGATTTGATCTGCACTTTCATCTCTCTGCATGCACCCCCTCTCGCGCGGGCACACACACACATATATATAGTTTTAACAAAATCAAGACATCAAGGAATAGATTGATAGCAACAAATAGTGTATTTCATCGTTAGTTACAATTGTTTCAAGACTATTCGGACAAATTCAAACCTTATGTCGTTTGAAAATTTTCACAAGAACAGCCTTTCGTCAGACGTAGTGAATAAAAAACACTTCAACAATGAACAATATCGAATCCATTTTCCTTATAAGGAAAAAAATATGGGAAAATATTTTACCTACATCTCATCCTTCATGAGACGATTGCAATATTTTTCCTGATTCCGATACAATTACCAGTTCCATCCTAAATTCCCGATTCTGATACAATTATTGATTCCGATTCTTCACAAATCTCTAAATATTTAAACTATACAGTTATTTTTTTCTGATTATCGTAAAGCACATGTTAAATGTGCAAATATTTTCTCAAACGTTAAAATACACTTGTGTTGGAGGATGATCAATAGACTTTAATTTAGCAAACTGGTAGTTTAAAGCTAATAAATATTTACTATTTTATTATTACTACCAACAGGGGATGATTTGGTTTTGGCATCGGAAAATAGGCACAAATTTTTCCGATACCGATTCTGATGCCCCAAGAAGTTCCGATTTTTTTCCGATTCCAATTAATCCTCCAAACACACATACATATATATATATATATATATATATATATATATATATATATATATATATACATACACACACACACACACACACACAGAGTAGAACCCCGGGATATGGTGGCCCCAGGATACAGTTTTACAGGGTACGATGTAGAATACCATTTTTTCCGGCCCCTGGTTACAGTATTTACCCTGCCTTACAGTGTTACTTATAATATACATGTGTATTATATACTGTACTGTATTTTGTTACTAATTTTGAATATGTACTCTATAAAATTTTGCTTAGGCCCTGTAATACGGTGATTTCACCTTACGATCCCAACCCCAAAACGGATTAATGCTGTATTTTGGGGTTTTACTATATATGGCAATTTCAAAATATACAAAAATGATGACATATTCACTTTAGTATGTCAGTACCAGAAATTCAATATCAACAAAAGTTTCTGTGTACGATCGTTTCTGAGATGAAGATTTATTGATTAATAAATCAGATCATTAGCATAAATACAAAGTACATACAATCATTAGCCAATGAAACTAATCAACACTTTTGCTTATCTTATTTTTTTAAAAGAGATCATTAATAGAATAATAGTGATGTAATACTAATATTTTCTTTATATATAAATAAAATAAGTGTCCGTGAAAATATGTAACCGATAAACTCTTAAACTACTGATCACATAACACTGAAATTAACAGAAAATAGTAATCATACACAAGGATGTAAAATCTTTGTTTGGATGGATGAATAACCCGTACAGAAATATGTTAGCAAGTTGAAATGTAAAATGTTCATTTCAACTTGACATATTTCTATTTTGCACATGTGCAAATTTATTTGTAGCTGTAAGCGGTTTAATTTGAAATCTATTTATCTATCTGTTAATAGCTCAAATGGTAGAGAATATGACTGGAGCGCTCTTGTGGTTTCAATTCTAACTGAGTGCACCTAAGTCATTTTTTTGTTTTTTTTTACTTTTGAAATCAATACTTTATATATATATATATATATATATATATATGATTAGTTTTTTTTGGAAAAAGAATTCCAGCAGAGTGCTCAGTTAAAAGGAAAATCCAAATTTTAAGAGCGTATTTATATTTTTATATTTTGTGTACAGAAAGTTGTTAGTTGAGACAGATCATTGGTACCGTCGGTTTCAAGCCTGATAACGGTACCAATGATCTGTCTCAACTAACAACTTTCTGTACACAAAATATAAATATATATATATATATATATATATATATATATATGAAGAATAAAACATGTATAAATACATTTGAAGCCAAAACTGCACGCGAAATTTTTTATAAAATAAACAGGTGTTTATTTTTAAAGAAATATATTTTGGAGTAAGACTCCTTTATCAATCTTTTTTTTTTTTCCTGTTCTTCCTCGACATGATGTAGTGGAAGATAGTTCGATGAAGAGTCCACGTGATGTTGTTAGCTGCGGGGTTTTTATGAAGCCGGATAGGTGACGCGTGGTCGCGCATTTTGAAAATCTGGGTAGTTATTTTTGTGTATATCCGTTAGAAGCGTTGAGTGAAATTTGAAGAATAAAAAAGATTGATAAAGGAGTCTTACTCCGAAATATATTTCTTTAAAAATAAACACCTGTTTATTTTATAAAAAATTTCGCATTGCAGTTTTGGCTTCAAATGTATTTATACATGTTTTATTCTTCAAATTTCACTCAACGCTTCTAACGGATATACACAAAAATAACTACCCAGATATATACATTCAATAAAGAATTGTCTCTGTAACAATAAATGCAAAATTTGAGTGTGTTTTACTATTGGGTAAAGCCTGTTACACCCTGCTAGTATATATATATATATATATATATATATATATATATATAGATAGATAGATAGATTCACTGTAATATTGCTCATCAGTGTGGCTGAACTCAGCGAGATACAAAACCACAACCATGGTTACTGCAGGCCGTGAAACTTTACTAGAAGTAAAGAGAGATATTATCGCTCTGCTCATAAATGGATAATTATATTTTATAGACATAAATATTCCTCGTATGTGTTGAAACACTATATGAGAAATAAGTTTCCCTCATAGCATTTAGGAAATGCTTTTCTATAGATATCTGAATGCATTTGTCACTATCGCCAAAACAATAACAAATAAAAAAAAATGTATCCATTTATATGCGGTAGTATCTCTCTCTACTTCTAGCAAAGTTTCATGATATGACAGTAAAAGTGCAGAACTGTAATGACTGATCATAGTTTCAAATTTCACAAAGTTCAGTCACACTTATGAGCCATATTACAGTGAAACACATGCCTGTGAATCATGATATATAAATTATTTCATGTATATATATATATATATATAATTTATAGATAGATTCACTGTAATTTTGCTCATCAGTGTGGCTTTATGATTTATGTATTTATATTTTCAGTATTTATTGCAACAATGTACAAAAGATGAGTAGAGCTTAGTAGTAGTATGAAAATGTTTTGAAGAAAACAAAACAAAAAAAAAACGATACATATAAGCAGTCCACAGAAACAGCCTCTATTACTAATAGCTCTTACGGAAGGATTTGCCTCTTCCGTGTTGCTATTGGCATTGATATTATTCTAACACAAATATATGGCCTCCAAGGAGTTTGAATGCTTCGAATACTAACTAAATCCGCATATTACAGACTTAGAACTTGTATAAGCTAATTATATACCTTTCTTGATTACTACTTTGGATATGTACCTAAAACTTGTATCAAAACTACCCCCAAAATAGTGAAGTTATTTAAAATTTTGAAAACGATTATCATTGACTTTCCACAGCTTTTTATTAGACCATCTCTAAAAGTAATTGCTTAAAAATTGGTGCCATTTTGAAATCGAGTTTTTATTTTTTTGTGCCATTAATCACCATTAACCAAACTTTTTTTTTTTTTTTTTTTTTTTTTTGCATAGACAGATTTGATAGTTAAGAAAGTTAAAAATCAGTCAACCGTACGGTTTGTGATAAATTGACAAGCCGATTTTTAGAAGAATATAAATGCTTTCCAATTAGCGGTTAGCCCTGTAATTTTCAATTTAGACATCCACAATTTTGATAATTTCCCCTCACCCTTACAGATGGTTAACACCTAAATTTTCTCTCACTCGCTTTCTAGGATCTTGAACTCTTTCTGCAATACATTCAAACAACGGTTTTTAAAATCTCATTTTTATTTCATGTATCTTATTTTTTTTTTCTCCTGATTTTTTTGTTTTGTTTATTTTAGAAAGTTTCATTGAACTATCTCAAGTTTTTTGAGAAGAAAAGAAAACATTGTTATAAATGAGAAAACAAATTGAATCTTTATTGCTTTAATTAAAGGAATGAGACAGAAGGGAGAAGAAAGAAAAAAAAATGGGGGAAAAAAATTGTGGATTTGTTTTTCTTTTATCTCTTCAATTCTTTGAATCTTGTCTGGAGACAAATCTCAGAAGATTTGTAGAATTTACAAAAGATCTAAACAAAATTCTTACAATACCCCCCCCCCGCGAGTCTTTCACGCTTTCTAATCTGAATAATCCTAACTTATGTTTGTCTCAAGCAAATCCCTTAGACTATTCATATATGAATGTTGTTCAAAAAGTAAGACCTCCTATTTTTTAAATCAAAAACTAAAATGTTGAAGAGCTATGAAGATGGGATTAGTACCATTAAAACGAGCGAGCTTGTGTGCTCCAGAATTAATTTTTGTACATAGTCCCTGCCATTCTTAATGCACTTTTACCCGCCTATTTCTTCTAACTGTGCTGACATCAACTGCATCGGCTTCGTAAACATTCAACAGGTGCTGACGGATGTTGATCAGTTCAATTTTTTTCTGCATAGAGAAATTCAATGATTTGTCTCTGTTTCTAGCACTCGTTCATGATGGATTGCTTTCTTAGAGTCTTACATTGTCAATATCTGCAACAGAAAGATGAAACTTTCAGGTTATGAATGCATAAGTTCAGTCATCATAACAATGTAATTTGCAATCCCTTCTGATTCATTCTAGCAAAATAAAAAATATAGGAAGCATTACTTTGTGACCATTTCTCGTATCTTAAAGTTTAAGGAAGCAAATACACAACATTCAGTGATATATATATATATATATATATATATATATATATATATATATATATATATATATATATATATACACATATATATATATCACTGAATGAATTATTTTGGTATTGCATAATGTTACAAATTTGCAATTAACGGCTAAATTAGGGATTTACACACATTTTAAGAAAACCCTAGAAAAACCAAATTTTGGTCATCATTTGACGAAGCTATCTAAAAAAAATGAAGCTAATATCTTCAATGTTGAAAAAAAATTACTAAGACGGCTGATAATAGAAGCATTTTTAGATAATCAGTTAAAAATACAAATCGGCAAAGAGAATTGTTTATTTTAAATTGAAGAATATAATAGGTGTTATCTTTTAAGTTAAAAATATTGAAGTAAATAAGTATAATAAACTTAAATGGTTTTACTGAATCCCGGGCAACGCAGAGTAAGTATGACTGATAATAATTACGAAGTTTCTAAGGTGGCTTATGAACTGCATACCTTGAGCGGTGATATGCAATTTATAGTAAAAAAGAAAGAAAAAACTTGTAAATATTTTATCTTTGAATCGCAACTTTAATTATTCACGCGTGCAGCATTCTTTTCTAAACTTTTCATTGTGATTATTTTCCTTTCTTCTCGATTTGACCTCTTTTTTTTTTTTTAGGTCGACGAGTGCGTCTGCTTTTTTCTTTCTTTCTTTTTTTTTTGCCAAATGTGATTTTATTTTTATTCTTTTTTTTTTTATTATTGTTTTTCTTTTTCGATCTCACCTCCATTAACGCTGTCTCATTATCTTCACATCTTAAATGATGCCCTTAAATTCTCAGCCACAACTTTGTGGCATTTCTTATTTGTGGCTTTTTTATCTGGAAGAAACTCCATCTTGATATTATATTGACTGCAGGTTCTCCACATTTTTTTTTATGCACTTATATATATATGCACACACACACACACTCTCACTCAACATATATATGTACATATATATATATATATATAGAGAGAGAGAGAGAGAGACGAAATTGGGCAATGAAGAGATTTTTAGTAATATGAATAGGTTAGCAAAACACTAGAACTAATATCCTGAACGTTTTTTTTTGTTTTTTTTTAAGAGAGGTGGTGTTTGATCAACATTGTTGGGATGCCATGATATATAATACTGTTTTGTTTTAAAAAAATTTTTCAAAACAGTTTTTTGTGATAAACAACTGATCATCCATATTATTATTAGAACTAGCATAAATAGCATAATTACATTGACACACTGGTTTCTGCTGGATCACCAAAGTTAAGCAATGTTGAATTTGGTCAGTACTAAATGGGTGACCATTTGGGACTTCCAGGTGCTGTATGTGCTCTCCGATTATCTTGACATTGTTTTCAGTCATCCTGGACTTCTCCTTGCCACTGGATTCAAACAGTGCCGATTCAGAAGAGGTGTGGTTGGGGAGTTCGCAACTTTTGCCTTAAAATTACACGTGCAGCTGCCCCTATAGGGGGTATCTTTCAAGACTGAACGGAGGCACTGGAATTTTTGCAAGCAAACTAATGTAGTGATTAAAAGTAATTAATTCACTTACAAACGAAGGAGTTTTCTGACAAAGGGCTTGGGATTACTTTTTTTTTTTATAGAGTTTAAAAGATGAAAAAAAAAAACTTCCAAGACTCTATATATACAGTGTGGAATGATAAAATTGTTACCATAGAAAAGACATGATTCCATCTTTGTTTGATGAAAACCGGTCTACTAGTTGGCCAGTTGTGTACAAATCTCGAGAGCCATAGGAGCGTTCTATCATATCTGAAAGTGACACAATGTTCAACAAGCGAGATCGGAGATGCACGTTGTACAGCTCATACTCTCTGCCAATCCCAGTTATGACACTAGGACCATTGCCAGCACCCTCAGGATGCATTAGTGGATTGCCACAAATAATAGAGACATGCCTAGAGTGATGAAAACAAAGTTTCCGGCTTGTTATGATGTTTGGTGTAGTTTCAAGTAAGGGTCACATCATGCCGCCTCATATTTTCAAAGTTTGCTTGAAAGTCAACACCAAAGTGTGACTGGATGTGCTGAAGAATGTGGTGATCCCCTGGTGACAGCAGAACTCGGTGCCAGCCCACAAATCCAAAGAGACCCAGGCTTGGCTTCAGAAGGCATACTATGACTTTGTACCCTTCTCTCACTGGCCCCTTTCCTCCCCCGACCTGAACCTACTGGACTAATTCATTTGGTCATACATCGAGAACATCACCAACATGACCTCCCACAACACCAATACCAACCTGATTGCCGAGCTCCTGCCAGTGCTTGTGGAAAAAGCATGTTCCCAGTTCCGGACTCGTATAGAGGCAATGCTTGAGGTTGAAGGCGGCTACATTGAATTGATGTCAGCTCTACAACATAATTGATTTTTTTCAATAAAAGTTTTAAAATAAAACTGTGGTGTTGTTTTCTTTAGGGCAACAAGTTTATCGCTTCACCCTGTGTGTATGTATGTATATATATATATGTGTGTGTGTGTTATATATGTATATACACACAGAGATTAGAATCAAAAGATCAAAACCATGATTATCATGATAGAAAATTACTAAAATTTAAGGACCTTAAGAAAAAACTAACATTAAGGAAATCTTGCTTAATTAGTATTTAGATGCCTGGATTAAATTCGATGCAAATTCGAAATATTTGAACTTTAAATTGGGAAGTTGTTCCTATATTATCTCCCTTTAAAACCCCTTAAATACTATAAAGAAACTGAAATTGGTGAATATTTGACATTGAATGCCTATTATTAATATATTAAAGACAGAAGTATCCGAATTTTCACAAAGAGCTTTAACTCTTGCTTTGCCCCCTTTGCATCAACTACATCGAACAAAATATTGATCACATTACCCACCCTTTATGCCTAATAGCTGTCTTCCAGAATTCATAATGATCAGTTAATTTAGGAGAAAACCCCATACAAAGAAATATATAAACATGTACACACAAGAAGAATGTGTCTCCTTGAGTTGCTCATTGAACACAGATTAAATTGTTTGAATCAAGAAAAAGTGAGTTTGAAAAGCCAGTTGAATTTTAAAAAACAGATTTGCAAATTTAATGCAAAAGTAATTCTATTATAAATACAAGGTTACTTGAAATAACAGACACAGGAATAGTGATAACACTCGAGCAATGTCAGATAGGGACAACTCGTACTTTATAAGCAGGAAACCCATTTTCCTTGATCATGAATATGGAAACACAAATTAAAAAAAACAATTTTTTTTTCAACCTGTAATTAGTTCAAACTTCATATTTTGTTTTTTTTTTTAATTTTTAGAAATATTTTTTCTTGTTTTTCTTTTACATAAAAAAAAAAACCCCCAGAAAAACAGATTTTATTTAAAAACGTTTTTTTGTTTGTTTTGTTTTTAAGATATTGTAGCAAGTCAAACATCACTGAAGTGGGGTTGAGAAGCCATTGTTAAAGTGAGAATTGGAGGAAAGGTGAATAGTGTTAATGTAGAAATTGGAAAAGGTCAGATACCAGGTCTAATTTATATATATACTAGCATGTGACCCGGCATTGTTCAGTTGTAAAATACGCTCAAATATGATATTTTAATTGATGCAGATTTCGTATTTATTATTATAGAGACAATTCTTTGTTGATTATTACATTGCACCCAATATATAGTAGTGATTTCAGAAAAAAAAAGACTTAGCTGCTATCAGCTAGAATCGAAACCAAAACATTTGGCATTCTAGCCATAGTTGTTACCGTTCAAGCTATCATCAAATGGATAAGAACATGTTAAAATTTCCCTGACTTTAACATATAAATGTATATTTGTGCATACATACAAAAGCACTTTAGTCGACTTACACCTGCCAAGTTCCAATTTTTTCCAATTTTGACCACTTTGCAGCTATTTTTATCGGTTAGAGACTAAACTGAATTCCTTCGATGGGTCCAAATCCCCTATAAATCAAGTTTCAAGTCTGTAGACCAAAAATTTACAGAGAGGTTTGGTAGAAACCATTTCTCGATAGACCGTTTTATTTTAGTAATAAAAGATAGTTTCGCTTTTGCCTTAAGCCACTTATTGACCCGGACTTTAAAAGAAAAGAAGAATACGATTTTATTTACAATCGGTTCCATCCTTTTTGATATTTACTCCTGCTCAATGTTCTTTTTCATAATTAGTCATACATGGAAAGAAGTCAGTTTTCACACTCGAATCTTCTACTGACACTAATGTGCACACGTAAGACTTTTTCTGTTACCACTGTTGAGCAATGAAAGAGTCTATTAAGCATCTGTACATGGTGTAATGATGCATCAAAGTGAAATTTGACCAGTAAGAGTTGAGGATATGCGTTGCTTGGAGAGAAATGATATGAGAATGATACAATAGATGTGTAATGTGGGTCTTAAAGACAGGCTTAAATTTGATGAACTATGAGGAAAATTAAATCTTAACAGCATAGGGAGATGTGTTCAGAGGCTTTTTTGGTTTGGTTACATTGAAGGAATGGATGAGAGTTCTTGGATTAGTAGATGTAGAACAGTTAAGGTAGCAAAGTTAGTTGGCAGGGAAGGCCAACATAAGAGGGAATGATAAGGATAGACTTGAAAGAAATAAACATCTGATCAGAGATAAATTGGTTTGGAAG
This sequence comes from Euprymna scolopes, assembly GCF_053919585.1. NCBI lineage: Eukaryota > Metazoa > Mollusca > Cephalopoda > Sepiida > Sepiolidae > Euprymna > Euprymna scolopes. The sequence goes on along the minus strand of NC_136495.1, from coordinate 47,620,633 downwards.
TAAATGTCTAAAAAGCATCCAATTAAACTGAATAATAATAATAATGATAACATTTTAAAATTATTTTAATAATTATCAGATATTTTATTACAGCTTTTTCATGAAATATAAAAATCCCCTAAAGTGGAATGGAAAATTTAACCTGCTATATATGGAAGAGCAGACTATGAAACGCGTCGAGTTGTTATTGTCACATTGCATTTTCTCCTGAAACTTGATGGTCTCATCTGTCTTAATGGGATTCTCACACCATTTTTCGCAAAGAAGCGCCAGTATTATTGTCAGATTAACTTGACATTTTTCTGAAGAACCACTCGGAACCATCAAAACCTTCTTTTAAGGTTTCCAAAAGGAACTCCAACTCTTTATGCTCATTGGCTAATTTTGATCCAGATCTTCTGTGACAATGAAACGACGATGAATCTATAATTTGATTGGCTGACAGTTCTGACCTGCTGATAAATGGGTTTTTAGCAGTGAATAAAACTTTCATAATTCTAAATGACATTGTCCATTCTTCCCTGATTATTATTCAATTGACTTCACGCATAGTCTTTTTCAGATCTCTACTCCCTCTTCATCTACTACTTCTTTTTATTTCTTTTCATCCTCATTTTTCTTCTTTTTCCCCTCGTCCTCTTTCTTCTCACTCTTTTTTCTTGTTTTTCCTCTTATTTTCCCCCTTTCTCCGTATTCTTTTTTCTCCTCTTACTTCCTTACTCTTTTTTCTCCTCCTTCTCCTCACTTTTTTTTCTCCTCCCACCTTACTTTTTTCATCTTCCTTCTCACTCTTTTTTCTTTCCCTCCTTTTTTTCCTTCCTCTTCACTCTTTTTTCTTCCTCCCTCTTCTTACTCTTTTTTTATCCTCATCGTTTTTATTTTCTCCTATTTTCTCCCTCCCGCTTTTCTTTATTTTACTTTTTTTTTCTCTTCCTCCCTTCTGTCTCTCTTTTTCTCCTTTTCTTCCTGTCTCTTTCACTTTATACTCCTACTTATCCATTTCTTTTTCTCTTTTTTTATCCTCTTCTGCGTCCCCTCTTCTTCCTTACCTGTATAGTATTTTAAATTACTATTATAATATTTTATGAACACTGAAAGATATTCTTGTTTTCTGAATAACTCGACGCTCTGATGTTGAGAATGTGCCAAAATAGAAAAGAATTGACGCGCAGATAAAGTAAACAAGTGTTGGCAGAATTAGCGCATTTTTAGAACCTGCCGAGAAAAATGTTGTCGATTAATTGGAGGGGGGGGGGGATAAATATTTTGAAAGAAAAGATTTTAAAATAAAGTAATATTTGGAGTGTGGTAATTTTTTTCTTAAATCTATCTTTTGTGAAATTTATTTGCATATCTACAACTGGCCATCTTGGGGTGCTTGTTTGCCATATTTGAGAAAAGGGATGACTCGTGAGTTGATTTCGTAAACGCATAAAAAATACCATCCTCTCTCTCTCATATATATATATATATATATATATATATATATACCAAGTTAAAGGTATTCAGGAGATAAAACTAATGAATCAAAATGAGGTTATTAAGAGTGCTCAATAAAAAAAGAGCAAAATGTAATATTTTATTTATATAAACAAATATTATATAGTCGTTACACTGAACATGCTAATGTTTCGAACAAATTGGTTTGCAAGAAACCAAAAGTCATTTGTCAGGCGACATAAAAAAATCCCCCCCCCTTTTTAACTAGAATCCTTTGGTGTAAAATAAACGTTTTTATGTCGCCTGACGAGTGACATTTGGTTTCTTGCAAACCAATTTGTTCAAAACATTAGCATGTTCAGTGTAGCGGCTGTGTAATATTTGTCTATATAAATAAAAAATATTATATAAAGAAGAGGAAAATGTGACCTTTTTAAGCTTGAGTTAAATTGTGTGAATTGGGATAAAGTGAGTTTGTAAAGCCAGTTAAATATAAAGACAAGATCTAAAATTAGGCTCTTTCTTTTGGTTACGTATCACTCTATATTCCTCTTTCTTCCTTTTTAACCAACTTTTTATGCTGATATTTCTTTCATTTATAATGCACTATTCCAATCTTTTCATATTTCCTTTTTATAATTGCTTTTGACTGTTAATAAACAGAGATAAAAGCAAGAATGATAGACGTATAAAATAAGAGTGAGGAATCAAATAACATGCAACAAGAGAGAGTGAAAATGATAGAAACTTAAATTGGTCACTAGATGAGTTATTTGTAAATTATGTCAAATTAGAACAATTAAAATGGAATTTTTTCAAATGTAACTCGGTCCCCAAACTGAGGAATATTTTAACATGTATTTTATGTACATTTTTTTTTTTTTTATATACTAATGAGTCGTCATTTATCAAAGCTCAAAGGTTACACAAAGTTAAATATTTAAGAAGACGGCTCGATAAGAATTTCGTTTAGATAGGACTTGAAAACGGCAATGTTGTCGTCATCCAGAAAGCAGCCTTGTACTGTGTTCCAAAAACAGGCAGTTATAGGAAAGAAACTTTGCTTTGTAAGTTTTGTTTAATTTTAGTTATAGAGAGATAAAGGGAGATTATTGACATTGGTTAAAGCTAGACAAGATTTGTTGTGAATGTTTTACAAGGAGGAACCATAGATTGAATATCGGTCAAGCGCTTGCCATTAAAATGGTGATCGAGCAAGGAAGGGCTAGCAACATCTATTCTGTGAGAAAGAAGCTGTAGGGAAGAGATGATATCAACCAATAGATTTTGAAGTTGGTTTTGTACTCTTTTCAAGGTAGGAAAGAACACTCTTAGCAGCATCTTTCCAGATGTGGGAACAGTGTTTCATTCTAAGATGTATTTTACTCTTACACGAGTAGAGGATTCCGCCAGAAGTTAAATACTCTCTAAAGTAGTAGAATGATCCAGCCATTTTTCCTGTGATCTTAATAACAGATTTGATATCAGTCTTCTATTTCAGGTCTGAAGTGAATGCCAGTTTAAAAACCTTATTAGAGCAGAGGTCTTTCTCAAGGAGAAACATTTATATTAGTAAGGGCAAAAAACAAAATGAGGATCCGAGAATTGATGGTGAAAGGACAGAAGCTTGGTTTTAGTTGTGTTAAAAGTAATCGTCCACATTTTTCTCCATTGCATCACATTCTCCAGGTCAGGAGAGAAAATCAGAAAGATTTTGATTTATGGATGCTGATGGTTGTGTCATATGCATAAATGTCAACAAATGATCTTAGAATGTGAGTTGAAAAATCATTGAAGAAGATCAGAGAGAGGGTTGGGCCCAGAATGCATCCCTGAGGCATGCTGCTCTCGATACTATGTGGTTCAAAATTCTGTCCATACTTTTATAAACCTGTCATAGAAATAGGATTTGAGGTATAAAGCTTGTGAAGTAAACCTTCATGCCAAACATTATCAAAGGTATTTGATATGTTAAGACCTATTACTCTAGAAATAAAGCTCCCATCAATAGATTCACTGATATTGTGTGATATTTACAGTCAGCACATCAGTTGTTGGTCTTGCAGGCGAAATTCATATTTCTTCTCACTGAGTATGCTTTTTCTACTGAGGTGATTGACAATGTCTTGATTTATTACCGATTTAAGCAATTTATATATGACGTACAAAAGACTGATTGTTCTGTACCAAGATGCAGAAGACTGATCTCCAATGGCAACATCTTGAACGAATATATGGATGTCATTCTGAGTATTTTTGTCATAGGAGGAAATTCAGGAGGTAGGCAATCCTGATCACAAAGGATGGTATTTGATGCAAAGTTTTTTGCAAAAGATTTGACTTTATTGCAGGGCTGCTCATCATGTCGATCATAATCTACCCACAATGTCTCTGCGATTGACCAGTTGATTGCGGAGACATTGTGGGTAGATTGCATGATATTAAAAAAAACATTGGCGCTGACAAACTTCCTGAACCTCGTGGCAGAGCTGAAGACACAAGAGCAATCATGTGTGCAGCTTGACAGCGCACAATACATAAATAAAATTGGCAACTGTCTGTTAGAGTTGGATGTTTTAAAGACTTTGCTTTCCTTGAACCAATCGCTATATTCATGTGCTACCCTTTCCAGGAAGGCGCTGAGGTTGTTTCACTCACATTGAAAATCGCAACACTGTTTCACTTGAACTCTTCTGGAGTGAGGGATGAGATTCTAACACTATAAGTTGACATTCAGCTGATGCAGAGCTCATGGACAATTCTGGAACTTTTACTCACAGAGGACAAGTATCCCAATATCAGGAAATGTGCTATCCTCTTGACTGCATTATTTATCCAAGTCAGCATTTTCCCACATGAAGATCATTAAGTCCAAATACAGCTCTACCATGAATGATGAGCATCTGGAGGTTAGCTTGAAACTGGCTATTAGCAGCTACTCACTGCACTATGCATCCCTGACTGATTCCATCTAATGCAAGTCATCAGTGTAAGGTAATGAAAGAAATATACAGCGTTGAACTGTTTAATATGCAGTAGGTACACCTGCATATACTGTCATATAAATAATTTACAATATATTTATAAATAATGTTTTGCATTTTTAGTAGGTGGTAGATCATTTAGACTTAGTCATGTCATAAGTAGCTCTCATGTTGAAAAAGTGTGTGCACCCTTGTTTTATTCGATACAAAGGAAATCACTTCTGATTCATTTATGACAGTTGGGGTAGAGTTCATGTATCAATTTCAAATTATTTTTATATATGTGGCAATTAAGCTACCTAGAGGTGTCTATATTTCAGAATCAGCAGGCTAAGTGCATGATTTGTATTAGTAAAAATGAATTTGCTACTACTGAGCCATAATCATGTGTTGAGTATTATTGAAGTAAATACTGAAAATCTATACACAATGTATTATATCACCTTATCATATTTGATGTGCATATACATGAAATAATAATTACACACACACACACACATATATATATACAATACATACATACACATACACACGCACATATATATATATACACACACACACACACACACACATTATGAAAGAGTATAGAAAGACGTAAGTTTTTATATCTATTCAAATTTTAACAAATCCAATTTCTATCTTATTGGTTTTCAATTTCATTTGGTCTCTCCTAACCCTCTCTTGTACCTTCAAGAAATGTTCTTAATCTCTACACCATAGTAAAGCTCATATTTCTATTAGCTGCCTGATATTACAGAACATAGGATATTAAGACATTAATTGCTTTTCTAGTTTCATAGATGAAAGAAGTAAAAGAGCCCAGCCCAGCCCCTGGGGGACAAAGCTGCCCAGCTCATATAACTTTCTTTAGCAGCTGAAGTGAAAAGTGTGTGTATGTCACAGTCAATCCCCGTGGGTATACTTTGATCTACATAAACACTGTAACCACAATTAAACCACAACCTGAAGTAAATGAAAGGCCGTTTCATTAGAAGTTACATAAGTCACAGAATAAAGTTCAAGGCCATATTATAAAGGATGGTCATTTTCTGTTTCATTTCTACAAGAAATTGTCAAGTGATTCATAAAACTGGTCCAAAAGTGACTGTATTTTACATTTAGATACTTGCAATTAAAAGGGAGTGTTTTTTTTTTTTTTTTTTTACTGAATGGGGAGGGTTACTGTAAATTTTTATATTTTTTAAAAGTGTATTAAATTATTAATTCATTCATAATTTTGATTTTCACTTAAAAATGCACCTGTTTTAAAATAAGTTTTAAATTACATTTTTTTACGATCTCTTTTCTTTATAATGCAGCAAACATTTTATTAAATTACTTTGCTTTTAATGGTATATTTTTATAAGAATTTAAAAAAGTTAATTTTTTGGTCAAAAAGTTGAAAATTTAAATTTATTTTTTATTTAATTTTTAACAAATAGTTTTTGCATGAGATATTTTTTTTCAGTCTTTTCTCTTGGTAATAATTCTTTTTTTCATAGAGTATCATCATTATATTTTGGAAATATCTTTAGTTTTCGATATGGGGAGGGTTAATAAAATTAGTAAAATTTTAACCTTGAGCATGATTTTACAATAAGAGTTTTAATTCGATTTTTGAGGGGATTCATTAAATTTTGTTAAACCTTTTTTTTATGCATGTATAAAAAGAATGTTCAAAGTTTGTGTCAAGATGTTTTTCTTTTTGTATAATATTTCTTGGTTTTAAAAGTTATTTATCATTTGATTTCATTTTAAAAAATTATTCATCGTTCAATTTTATTTTGAAAAATTATTTATCGTTTAATTTTAATTTGTTTATTCCCTAAATTCATAATTTAGTTTTTGCAGTATTTAATTGTCTATTGCTTCAAATATACCTAATTTTAAATAGATGTTGTTTATTTGTTTATGTTTATTTTTTGTCGTCTATGACTCATCAGAGTGGCTGAATCTAACGAGATTCGAAATTGAGACCCCATGATAAAAAGCCTAAACCTCTCCAACTGGGCTATCTTGCACAACTACTAATGTATCGTGTTTTTACGTAGATCTTGTTTATTTGTCGTCGTTAGCAATACTTTTTGAATGAATTCAATTATTTATATAAAAGCGCAATTTTACCTGAATGCGAGTTGGGAATAATTTTCCCTTTGACCAATTTGGTACTGCCAAATGGGGAGTGGCATATGTATTGTTTTTAAGATATAATTATCTACTGACACATGTTTCGTCATCTACAACTCATCAGAGTGGCTGAATTATTATATTTTACATACATATTTCTTGTTTCTTTTATATTGAATAAAATTCAGTTTCAGTATAAATCGAATATTGTTCTTTTCTTTTTTTTAAAATGCATTTTTTAAAGTCAATAAACAAATTTTAGTTTTTAAAATCCATGAAACAACGAAATTTACTGCAGAAACAACACAAAATTTTTCCTTTTGAATTTTTTTTTTCTTTTATTGAATATTGCATAAGTTCAGTTTCAGTATAAATTGAGTTCCTTATTTTTTCTCTTTTTCAATACATTTTTTAAAACGTTTTCTAATTTTTGTAGAAAACTATTGACAATCTGACTGTTTGACAGATCTTATTTACTTATACCTCAGGCATGATATCATTTTTCCATGATCAGGCCTGTTTTATGGTGGCCGTGATTAAGCACTCTCCCTTATAAATATAGCAACTAATACAACTTGTTCATCCATTGCTTGCGAATATAACTTTAATCATGTGGTTGTTTTGTTGGCCCGGAAATGGCTCATCAATCCAATCCAAACTCTGAAGTATCTCCTGCATGTAGGGCACCTGTGGAATACTTCTGTCTTTTTGAATTGCACATTTCCTCTTACGTTCCTCAGTGAATGCAGATTCAGTAATTATGCCCCATTTATGGTTTGCATTATGACAGGAACATGTTTCTGGTGTACGGCATATATATATTAGCGTTGAGACGATTAATCAGAATCAGGAATTGGAAAAATCAGAACTTTTGGAGTATCAGAAAAATTTGTACCCATTTCTCGATGCCAAAAACAATTATTTCTATTGTCTTTTTATATTTGATTTTGTTTAAAGCAAAATCTTTCACTGCTAGTAGTAATGATAAAATAGTAAATATTGATTTTAAATTAACACTAAAGCTAAAATCTATAGATCATCCCCTCCGCAAATGTTTATTTTTATGTTTAAAAAATTTATGCACATTTAACATGCAGTAATCGGGAATAAATAACAACTTTATTGTTGAATATTTAGGGACTTATGAAGAATCGGAATTGGTAATTGTATTGGAATTGGGAAAAATATTGGAATCGTCCCATCACTTATGTAACACATAAGTTATCATTCCAAAAGATGGAAAAAAAATTTGGAGATATTATAAGCATAAATTTAAATTAATTTTAAATTTAAATTTATGTATTTGCAAACTTTGCATATTTCCATTTTATTTTTATTTTCCAATTTTTTTTTCATTCCATATATCAAACTTTCTAGCAATTTTTTTTTTTTTTAAAGAATCTCCATTCATTTCTGAAGAATTATTTAGTTATCTTTCGCTATTCTATGAAACATGTGTAAGGTACATTATAATGAAAATTCAAGAGCTTGTCAAAAAAATCCCAAATAAATTTGAGTGTGAACTGATTCTATCTTTTGGCTTTTGGAATGATAACTAATGGTATACCTGCTCTGAAAGTGAAAATTCACTTTCATTGGGTTTGATATTTGTTACAATTACAAACTAATTTATTGAATAGATACCTCAAGAGTATATACTTTTTCATAATCTGAATAGTTTGATCGTAAATGTAAAGATTGGTCAGTTTTCTGAATCAGTTTCTGAAAAACGTTTGCAGAAAATGATGTCAATATTGTTGAGAAAAGTTAAAGCATAAATTATCATTTTAGAATAAAGATATTCACCGAAATCATTCACTGACTGAAGGTAATAAGTTTTCAATAAAAACGGCCATCTTTTTATCTTTGTTATACAGCCATCTTTATAAAAATATCTAAATAAATATTTTATCTAAAAGTAGCCATCTTTTTATCTTTCTTATAAAGAATAAACATAAATCAATTCAAAGTTAACAAGTTCAATAACAACTATTTTTGTTGAATAAACTCATTATTTACCCACATGACTGCCAAGGAATTTTATTGCATTAAAAAGACTCATATTTATGAAGCCATTCAATTTCTTAACAATGGCGTGTGAAACTGCCTTTACTTCAGTATTAACGGCTTCCCATGAAGTCGGTTTTGATCCAGTTTAATATCCATTTACAGAAACTTCTGACTTGATGATAGATCAAAAGTTTCGAATCAGAGGGGAAAATGGCAGTGAGATCATCAACTTTTCACCTTGGATGCCCAAGTTGGGTAAAAATGTTTGCGTAGCATGAACTGTATTGAAGCAGTATTGTAATGCATAAAAACAAAGTTCCGTATTAGTAAAAGATGTTTTAACTAACCATGGCACCAACTAATCGTTCAGGAGGTTGCAATAGGCAGCAAATGTTGCCTTTTTTCTTTCAGGTACCAACAAGTTCCTCTCCAGTGATCCATTTCTTGACTCCTCCACCTTGTTGATAACACTTCAAATGATATCAGGTTGACAAGAAAGTTCTTGCAGGTTTTAATTTTAAAATTAAGACGAACCATATCTTGGCTCAAACAAAAATTTATTGATCGAAATAAGCACCATCAGAATCAACACACGTTTGCCAATGCAAAACAAGTGTATTTATGCCAATAACATATCTTGTGTTCTGGTGGTGGTGAAGTTGCTGAAGGTATTTTTGATATCGCTTAGGTTTTTGAAGCATTTCTTATGCAGAAAGTTGTCAAGATGCTTTAAAAAGTGAAAGTTGGTAGGTGAGAGGTCTGGAGAGTATGGCAGATGAGGTAGAGTTTCGTAGTCCAATTCATTCAATTTCTGCAGGTTCAATTTAGCGACATGCAGTCAAGCATTGTCATGAAGGAGAATTGAGCCTTTTATGTTGACTAATGCTGGATGAAGTTGTCAAATTTTTTGATGTATTTCATCCATTTGCTGACAGTACTTATCTGCTATCATAGTTTCATCTGCATTCAAAAAACTGTAATGGATGAAACCAGTCACAGACCACCAAACAGTCAGCATGACCTTCTTTTGATGCAACTCTGGCTTCAGGAGGTATTATGGAGCTTAGTCGGCATCTTACCTCTGAGCTGGTCATTGCAAGTTACAACCCGGTTGAGAAACGGGTCGTTCTTATTGCGTAAAAGAAGAGAAGTTGACACTTCATAACAGCCTTTCTTTTGTTTGTCGTTGGAAATCTTAACATCTAATCCTTTCTTTCTGATGTTCGATCCTTCTGGAATCATTTCACAGTATCGAAATGACAATCGATTTTGAAGGTGAGCAATGACATCCGGAAAGATACCTTTTAGCAGATTCTTTTATTATAACTGTTTTTTCAGCGTCCATTAAGGCATTTTGATGCTCCATTCTCATTGCTAGATTTTCTGTAACCAATTTTCAGAAACTAATTCAGAATAAATTGAGAAATCTTTACTTTTATTACCAAATTATTTTCACTGGTCTGAATGTATATATATATATATATATATATATATATATATATATATATACACACACATATATATATATATATATATATATACTATTGCTTTATAACAGATATAATATATCATATATTATCTCTCTCTCTCTCTCTCTATATATATATATATATATATATATATATATATATATATATATATATATATATATATCACTAGATGGGTAAAATTAATTTCCCAATCATATAGTTTGGCACCACTTCTATGACTCCTAATGAAAATTGAAATAAAGATATAATGATATTAAGACTTATTTGTAGAATCCTTGTTCCAATTTTGATTAAAATCCATTACATGATTTTGATTTTAAAAAGTATCTAAAATAGAAGGCTTATGCTTAAAAATTTTTATCAAAAAAATTGAAATTCAGGGAGTCGTGCTTATTTGCTGTCTAATGATTATGGATCAAAATTAATGTAACTCTGGAATATTTTAATCTTAAACTGGGTGATTAGGCTGACATGTTCCCTAAACACATTCTAAAATACTCTAAATAAAATGAAATTCAGAGAATATTTACTGATTTCTAATGCCTATTGGTAAAATTTCACAAAGGGCTTTCATTTCCTCTGTACCTTTGTCTAAATCTAAATTAAGTATAACTCATATACTCCAGCCTTACACTTAGCAGCTGTGTTTCAAAATGTATAAGGATTGGTTCATTAGTTTTGAAGAGAATTCTATACATAAAATATATCAACATATACACACACCTAACATTATATACATGCACCTCCTAAATGGTAAAATTTACAAAAAAAAAATTTTTTTTTTTAAATGTATATATACATTCCAAAATTCATAATGATCTGTTCATTAGTTTAAGAGATTATCCTCTCTCTACACACACACACCTAACTTTATATATATCAATCTATGAACTTTATTAGTAAGAAAATATGAAAGTGCAGCAAGCTATGTAAAAAGACAGAATATATTACATCTACAGACCATCGTAATTTTTGCCCAAGGCGATATGGTAGGCATCTGCTAAACTGTTCCACAAAATGCTATCTTTCTACTCTTGAGATGAAAGAGACAATGGTTCAGTAGTTACTTCAATAGTGTTCATTATATGAGTAAAGCATTGTAGTAGTTGAAATGCACTTATGGCAAGCAGTAAAAGTGTGAAAATAACAAGCAAGATGAGAATAGTAGTTTAAATAATACAAATTGTCTTCATCTAAAAAATTCCAAACCAGCTACGAATGTGTTTAAAATATGGTTTGGAGCGACCAAAGTTTTGAAATTATTTAAAAAAAAAAACTGTGATTCTTTCATCAATATGTCAGACATCTTAAGAATAATTGTTCTTTGGAATATGAATGGCCAAATGGATATTCTTCCAGAGTATGTAATTATCCGCTTCAAGTTCAAATTTTTTCTTATCTATTCTGTTCAACCACAGTTGAGAAAAGTATGAATTGATCTTATCATTCGTCGGTACATTAGCAATTTGTGTTCTTCTAAACTATTTGAAATGTGATTTGATTTTTGGCATTAAATAATCAAAAAGTATTGATATGCCATAAAACAGGAAAATCATATAGATGCTTTAAACTTACACAGAGTAATGGCATAAATTTCCTGGTTTCCCTTTACCATGATTAGAGTTCCACAGACATCAGGGATTGAGCTTGGCTATCCCCATCCCTTCTCTTCATATTCAGCTGCAATAGAAAGTTATGAGTTGGGCAGTTCTGACCCCCCTGAGGTTGGGCTGGGCACTTTTACTTTTCTCATCTATAAAATTAGAAAAGTAATTAATGTCTTGATATCATATTATGTTCTGTTATATAGGCAGCAGAGAAATTTGAGGTTTACTCATTTTTTTTTGTTTGTTTATGAGACCACAGTGTACTATTCATCTTAGGGATTAAGCACATTTTTAGAGGGTCGTTTAGACCCAATGAAATTTGAAACCGATAAGCCAGAAACTAGATTTGTTAAGAATTGAATACTCAAAAAGTGGCTTCTTTTTAATGTCAATTTAAGGAGAGATTGGGTAAGGAGAAGGAGGTGAAGAAGAGGAGTTAGGGAAAGGAGATGTGGGAGATGATAGAGAGAGAGAGAGAGAGAGATGGGAAGGATTAGAGGAGTAGCGATAGGAAAGAATATAAGAGGGGGAGATAGATAGATGGAAAGAGGCACTATGAGAAATAGAAGTAAGGAATATGAGAAAGAGAGAGGGGGCAATCAGAATATCCATTCTCAAATTTCTATCATCCATGTTTGTCCAATACAGATTCTGGTTTTATTTCCATTTCCATCTGTTTTTTCATTCCTTCTTTTTCCAACTTCTTTCCATCGATTTTCTCCTCCAATTCAATCTTTTGTGACAACAAAAAAAAAAGAGAGAAAAAATCTACATTTTTGTTGTTTGCAGTTTTATTTGCGATTTTTTTGTTTTCCTTTTCACTCAATTTAAATAGAATTCAAATTTCTGAATTAATAAAAGATTTTCTTTGAACAAGAATCTAAATTCACGTTGCACAGTGGACGGCTTTTGTTCCTTCTTTTATGCGGGTTGGACATGCTTATAGCATTAAAACACGCAATATTCTTGCAGATTTACAATAGACTAAAAGGCCGACTCAGCATTGCCCGGTAAAGAAAAAAAACCTTTGTACTCCTATGCCCAGTTTTTAACCTTATATTACCATTTTTATGAAGTACAAGACTTACTCCTGGCCTGACTGCCTGATGCTGCATTCACTCTTAGAGAAAGAGGAAGTTTCTAAGGAATAATTAATTCACAAGCGATCCCCAGTTGCATGTATATCATGGTCAAGGGAGATGTCCATGTTAGTTTTTGTGGAAACTGTTGCCATTCTCCCACATAGAGTGCCTGATATTCTCAAATGGTCACCCATCTGGTACTCATCAGGTTGAACTTTACCTAAGAAGAATCAATGTGTCAACATAATCATGCTATGAGCGATAATCATACTTACACACTGGTTCTTGCTAGATCACTGATGTTAAGTGACATTGAGCCCGGTCAGTAATAGAAGTGTGGTCATTTGGGAATACTATGCGCTGTATAAGTATTCAAGTAAACGAATATAATACCAGGGAGATGACCGCCCTTACCTTGCAGAGTTCCAGATCAACCTTAGGCAATGTGTAGCACCTGTTAACCTTCCTCTGATATTCTGAAGTATTACCATGGAAATAGCATTTCTCGGCTATGGTGAAAATAATACACATAGGAAGACGGGAGGGCTCTGTTGAAAAAGACCAAACTGGATAGAGGGAACCCGCTGTACCTGACAAATTTCTAACAATGGTGTAACAAACAAAACTCCTGCTTTCAATTTGGCATAAGGCAGCATGGAAGTAGTAAGGTTAAGAAAACTGTCATAAATCTGCTTGTGTCAATGTGCAATCTGGTGTAACTAGAGAAAGTAAGGCATAAAATACCTATGACCCATTGGGTTAGAAGTATACTTAGTATTTGTTTCACTTTGATTTTGCTTCGTAATTCATAAACTGTGACATTGTTAAGACATTCTTCGTGCATAATAGTAAATAAGTTCATTTGCTTCAGTATTATCCTTATGGATAATATTGAATTAAAGAAACTCATTTTATCATCTAATTTACATATGTGTTTGTGGTATGTACAAATACAATGTTAATTAGATGGCAAACCTGGAAAAAAAAGAATTAAACTTTAATTGTTCACAGTGACATTAAGAAATATTAGAGAATGTTTCAAGTGGCATAGTGAGAGGGGAGACGAGAAATACACAGATAGTAAGAGATAGCTGACTTGTTCAGTTAAATACAAATTATGACTAATTAGAACTATTAAACTTTTGTTTTTTCACACATAACTCAATCTCAAAACTAAAGCATATTTTGCCGTGTATTTTGTGTGATTAATATATATATATATATATATATATATATATATATATATATATATATATATATATATATATATATATATATATGAAAAAAAAAGCTTAGGGAAGCAAACTTTGACTCAAATAAGTTGGCATAATCATTTTTATTATACAAAATATAAGAATCAACATTTATTCTTTTAAGGCTTTTCTTTCCTATATATTTTAATTACATGAAATACATGCTAAAATATTCCTCAATTTTGAGTTCAAGTTATTCTTGAAGAAACTTTCATTTGAATTGTTCTAAATATTTGTAATCAACTCACCAAGTGAACCATTTCTTATTAAGTTTCTGTCACTCTCTTTCACTGCATTTTATCTAATCACCATCCCATCTGGTATGTCAACGAGATCTTGACGATAACAAGAAGTGATAAAACGATATATTAAAACGTAAACGTAAATGACCAATTCTTTAGATTATCTGCACAAAAAAAATCCAAAAGAACTCTCAAAGTGAAAGTATTTGATGCTACATAGTTACAACGCTGATATCTGCTTAAAGGAGAAGAAGTGTTGGCTGTCAAAATGAAATAAATGAAGTCCTTTTTTGAGCAGGTCAACCTGGACAATATATTTTGATTCTTAAAGAGAAAAAAATGACACCCATGAAACGGTTAATGAAATTAACAACCCTTTTTACAACCCAACCATATTTAATACAAATGAAGTTTATGCATGACTTGTTAGCCATGTTTTAGTCATGAATGTCCAACAGTCCTTTTTTATTGCCACTTTTAATAATACGTAGAGACACTTTGGTGATCATCTCACCAGTAGGAGAGGTTTGATTCACTGGACTTTAATCTCCCAGATCTTTATCTATGGTGTAATCTCAAGGATAATCAATCAAAACAATCTCCAGACTATTAAGAGGACTATCACAGCCAAAATATGTCATATCCAAGTGTGCTTGAAATGCAGAGGTGAAGATTTGAACTATGTTATTGAACTGCGATAAAATAAAGACTGTTGGACATTCATAACTGAAACTTGGTGGACAAGTCAGCCATAGATTGAAGTTTATTTGGATTGCAGAAAGAATTTTATTATGTTTTTTTTTTAAGGAGTCACCACTTACTTATCAAGGTGCAAAGGCCATTCGAGGATAAGGGTACAGTAGTCAATGGGACAATACCGTAGTAATCGTCAGTAGTGGAAATTTGGTAAATTGGATTACTTAAGGGGACAGCTTATCAAGAACTTGTTCATGTTGGACTTGAAGACGACCATATTGTAGTTAGCTGCAAAGCAGGGAAAAGGAAGAGAGTTCCACAGTTCTTAGTTCTAAGAAAGAAGCTTTGACCATGGAATCTATGTTTAGGTTTAGGCATGGATAAAGAGATGAGGAAATTATTGATAGTGCTTTCAGCCATAGTCAGTGGCATTGAATAAAGTTCACTTTGTACAAAAAATAATAATATATTCCTGCTACAAACTATTTATCTTTAAAGAATGGTAAAAAAAAAAATCAATTCTTCAGGGATGCGAGTTCTGTAATATTTTGTAATTCAGAAAAAGCAAAATACTGCCCTTTCTTTTTGAGAAAGTCCAAATTGTGAGAGCTTTATGTCCTTTTTTTTTTTTTTTTCGCAGTTTTCCTCTATTTTCCCTTTTTTCTTTTTCTCTTTCTTTTCCTTACGTTTTGTGTTGCTTTGCTTCCCTTTCCTCTCTCTTTCTCTCTGAAAATGTTTTGCCGTACTTTAAACAATTCATGGGTAGCAGAGGTAGAAGACTTTTGTTTAATCAATGAATTTCTGTCTCGTTTAAAATGGATCAGTCGATGTTTTCATTATTAAAAAAAAGGTATTGTAGATGAACACTCTTTTGCTAGATCAGCTCCTCAAAAAAAAAAAAAAAAAAAAGATTCTAGTATTTTTAGGCAATTATGAATGAACATCCAGATAAACTTGGTGAAAAGAAAAAAAAAAAAAGAAACAATTATTTCAGAATTTAGTGAAGAATCAATTTCACATGTGGATTTAACATAAAATGATCCCTCATTTCCGGACCATTCCAGTGTTTTAGGGCAGTTAACCTTTTTTTCTTCTCTAACCATAATCTGTGGCCCCCAGATTGGGAAATTCATTTCTATTGGCCACTGCGTCTTTCTTCTTCTGATTGCAAATAATGATTTTTCTAACTTTACTGTTGGTCGCTATTAAATCATCCACCAAGGTGTTGATATGACGTAAAAACTAATGAAATCTAAATTTCTCCAGATCTGATCCATTGAAAGATCTGTGAATGCTTCTGTGCGCTGGCTGGTCTTAATATTGATCTTCAAGGAACTGTTCACGTTAGTTACGCCCATACACGTTCTCTTGGATTGATTTGCGGTGTGAGTAACCACCGTGTGTGCAGGCATGTTTATTCAGTGGGTAAAAGGTTGGGGTGTGTACAAGTTGCGGTGTTACTATCTTGTACTTCCCTGCCCCGTCCAACCCCGCCTTTGTCCTGCCCTGCCCTTGTCCTGCCCTGCCCTTTTATCTCTTGCCTGCAGGAAAAAGAGACTGGGAATAAATTCCAGTAACATTTGCATGTGCAGCAAACGTTGGCGTCGGTGATGGGGACCTGGGAGGGGGAGCATACGTTTCTGATTAATGGGTGATTTTTGGTTCTTTTTCACTTGCTGCGTTTGGGAATCGGAATGAGAAATAACATGTGCCAACGCAAAATACTCGTGAGAAATGTAAAAGAAAAAAGGGGGTGAAGAATTGGAAGGGATGAATAAAAAGTGCTGACTAATATATTCCGTTTCAGAATATTTGAAATGAGGATTGATAATTTATATTATTTGGACTACTATTGACTTCTACACGTCAGAGCAATGGATGAGACTTTTTGGCTCAGTAGATGTAGAACAGTTAAGGTAGCAAGTCCAGTTCACAGGAGAAGGCCAAAGAAGTGATAAAAATTGATTTGAGAAAGAAGGATACAAAATTAGCCAAAGATAGATTAGTTTGGAAATCAATTTCTTAGAGCCAATTTCAAGTGTGCCCACATATTTTGAGTGGTGCTCTCAGATCAGTCTGAAGATACTAGCTTCCTAAAAAAATGCACCAAACGTTAATGTTGTTGTTTATTTTTTCATTTCCCTTTGCAAAACTTAATCATGTTCTAACAAAAATAACAATTTCCCCCTACAAAACAACTAAACCAAACATCATGAATAAATAGGTAAAGATATAAAGAACTTGAAGCATAACATTTTTTTTCAAAATTAATAATCCAAAAAGGGTTGATATGCTTTAAAACAACCAACCACGTATTTAGACTGCCTATTTCAGTCAACACTATAAGACCAGCATTACGCATTGATCTTATGAGTGCTTTAGTTTAGGATCTTTTACCGTCGATCGTAGATGTAAGTTATGATATTCCTGTAGTAGAGTAGTAGTAATTTTTTAAAAGTCACTTCACTATTAACAAAACTAAAGAGGACGGTATCTGGAATTGGCTCCCTCCTTTTTTTTTTTTTTTTTTTTTTTTTTTTTTTTAATTTTCTTCCTTTGAAGATTGTAACGCTGGGTATGGAGCAGCCAAACCAGCTGTCAACATTGCCCTGCTTTTTATTGAAACCAACCGAGAGCTCTTTTTAGTATCCTCGCTGTTCCCTTAAGTGCAATTTTCTGGATCTCTTTTGCACTTGGTTTACCAGGAATATTAGTTAGGTAGGACTTCAGGTTTTTCTTCATAAGTCCTGCAGCACCTATAATAACTGGTATGATTAATATCTCCCTAAAATTCCAGTTTTGGTGGCTGAAAAGGTTTTTTTTTTTACTATGAGTCACTACTTATCAAGGCTAAAAGCTACTTGAGAATAAGGATTAATGAGCTGGATTGATTGTCGTTTTTATGATGAAGAACATTATTAGAGTATTATTTTTTTTTTATTACTCATGAGAATAATTTATGATAAGAAATTTGGTATCATTGGATTTGAAGACAACGTTGTTGTAGTCTACAAGGAATTAGTAATGTATTGTGGTATACAGATGCTTTCTGATAAGTCCATTATCTCAGTACCAGCACAAAAACATTTGCCATAATATTTCAAATCTCATCAACCTCTTACCAAGTATACACAATCACGGCTGATGTCTTCCAGCCTTTATGATGACATTCTTTGTATAAGTAGAACTTATGTGGTCTCCATATCGTTTTCTCTGACCTCCTACCGATCTTGTTCCAATGGTTAGTCTGCCATAAAGGGGTTGGTGTGGTCATCTATGTCCTGTCATGTAATGCACATAACCAAGACCAACCTATATGAGCTGGCCGCAATCAAGTAGGCATGCAAGAGTATAAAATAGACTAGTAAATTGAATATTAGAAATCAGTATTTATGAAATGTTGGTGATAAAATAGACTAGTAAATTGAATATTAGAAATCAGTATTTATGAAATGTTGGTGATAAAATAGACTAGTAAATTGAATATTAGAAATCAGTATTTATGAAATGTTGGTGATATGGTTGTTGGATTTTACGGCATGTCGACCGACATTGGATCAATTTATGCTGAAATTATGTGTATGTCTTGTATGTGATTAGTTTGTAGACTTATTTGTTTTGTAGTTGTAGATTTTTGTAAACAAACAGGCTGTAAGCAATAGTTTTAGCAACAGCAGGAAAATGAAGGTGACTAAGTGGTTAGCGACATGTACTGATAATTGGGGCGTACCAAGTTCGAATCCAGTTCATTCTTTCACTCGAGGATGTTGGCAACCTTCATGTAATCTCTCCTGATATCTTCTATCTAGATAGATATTGGGAAAACGAATGCCAATAATAATCATCTGATTCTTATGAAAATGAATGAATGAATGATGCTTAACAACAACAGCGGCAGCAAATGTTGCTTTTAAGTATAAACTCTCGATTGGACAAAAGTTCAAACCAATAGATTTTTTTTTTTCAACCAAATCACAACACAACTATTCACTGCCACCATTTTGGTTTGTAGATCAATTTGTTTTGTAGGCAAAAATGTTATAAACAAATAGTTAGCAATAAGTGAGGCTTTCACAGGTACTATCACTCAATAGTGGGGTTTTGATTGGTATTGCCACTGCTACAGATCAGAGTGGTAACTAAGAGGTGACGCCACACTCTCCAAAGCTCCTAAATGGGGTTTCAACATCAATTCAACACCAAGGTCATAACTAAAAATCTTACACCTTTGATCAATATATAGTATTCTGAGATTAAAAAGGGATTTGTATACACCAACAAGAACACAAGTTGATCATGAGTCTGCATACCTCTGCCTAACAACATGTGTGACTTTCACTTTACCTTTTCCGTTAACCCAGATATCCCAGAATTAAATTAGTTTTAAGACAAATTCAATTTAACACTTAGATGGAATTTTAACAGATTCTGCACTTCCGGTTAGAATTGATCTAGGAGTAACGGTAACTAAGGGATCAACTCTACACTCACAAAGTTTTAAAATTGGAGTCTTGTCACTGGATGCAGTTTTGTATGAAATGATATTAGTTTATTTTATTTCGATATCAAACGAGTGAATTCTAAGGTCCAAATCCGACTAAGTCAGTGGACCAATAATAAGTTATGCTGATATAAGCAAGCTGAAAATAAGTGAGAAAAATGATTAACCAATCAGATACAAATAAATCAAACACATGTGTAGCGAATAGTTTGTCGAAAACTTTTGGCAGAGTATGAATTTGTTTTATGGCAGATGATTGATGATAGGACGATTCCAATATTTTTCCCAGTTCCAATACAATTACCGATTCCGTTCTATATTCCCAATTATGATAAAATTACTGATTCTGATTCTTTAAAAATCTATAAATATTTAGCTATAGAGTTTTATTTTTTTTTTTAGTTTTTGTTTTTATTTTCGAATTACCTGAATATATGCACATATTTTCGCAAATGTAAAAATATATTTGGGATGTGGTAACCTATAGACTTTAGTTTCAGTAGTAGTTTAAAATCAATAAATATTTATCCTTTTATCATTAGTAACAGCAATGGTAAATTAAGTTAAAAAAATTTTTTTTTTTTTTAAATAAAAAATAAAAGAATCGTTTTGACATAGGAAAATGCGCACAAATTTTTCCAACACCAATTCTAATACCTTTGAAAGTTCTGATTTTTCCAATTCTTAATACTGTTCCAATACTAAAGATGGTAAATGATGTTAGCAGTATACATGAGAAGGTAGAAAGACAAAGATAGAGGAAATAAAAGCACAAACAACAAGTCAGACGAAAAGAACAAGAGAGAAAGCAATGTTCATGGGTTTGTCACGTCTAAATTTGAAATCGTATTTTCCTCACAAAATGTGCAAATTATTTGGACACATCATAAAAATACGCATTTTTGTGTTATTGATAACGTATTTGTTTATTTTTTATGTTCTGTAAACACGAGTGTATTGGCACTGCTCCTAATTGGATGTTTATACATAGCCATGTTTGATCTTATTGGAACATGTTTTCATAGATTTTCTAGTCTTTGCTCTCGGGTAAATGATAAAGATACAGATATTTCTATTTTGAACGCTTCATATTGTATTCTTACCTGAATTCATTGTTCGCTGCAAATCGAATTGCTGATTTCCTACCATAACATTTCTCATTGCGAACCCATCTTATGATATTTTGGTTCCATGAATTGAGCTTCTTTTCAAGTGGGAGAAATAAAATAAAACTTATGAATTAAAATCATTATGCTACTTATTCCTAAAAACGGGTTTGCTGGCATATTTGTTAGAAACAGATATTCAAAACGTCTTCTCTTTCTCATATATATATATATATATATATATATATATATATATATATATATATATATATATATATTATATACTGGTGGAGGGGGTCGTTGCCCAGTCGTAAAATTTGGTTAAATAAAAAAAAAGGAACTTGGGTGCCATAAGCCAGAAGCGAAACCAAAAGCAAAATTTTATAAGCACAAAAAAAAAAAAAAAAAAAAAAAAAAAAGTGAGAAAAAATGTTACGGGCTGGGCGAAAACTTGTATTACTTAAGTTTGCAAGTGAACATGTTATCAATGAGACCATGATGACACAGATGTTATGATGCTGAAAATTTATTTTTTTAAAACAAAATAATGAAATGACTGTTCATGCATGCGCGGTTTGCAAGCAGCGTTGAAAGCAAGTTTTTTTTTTTTTTACCTGACCCCCCTCCCCCTCAAATAAAACAACATTTTCCCAATTTTTCGATATTGTGAATGAGAGATCGCTCTTTCTAACAGTGCCACATTCATGCCACTTCAATGTGGATGACAAAAGTTTTTAGTGGACATACAAACACATACATAAGCACAAACAACATTTGTCCTTTATATAATAGAAGATAATATACACAGTTTTATTGAATTGTCTACATATTTACTATTCTGGATCAGCAATCAAATCTGATCCCATGTTCTACTGTATACAGAACCTTATCATTCTCAGGCACGTAATGATATTGGTACGTATTAAAAATAGTAAATTTATTATAACAGTTGGATTAAAACATTTAAAGATTTCCTTCCTACCCTCATACTGAGCTTGGCTAAAGGTAGGTTTACTCAGATGAATAGTGTTTGAAGGATAGGAAGATGAAAGTTTGAAATGGTAAAGATGGAAGTGTTTTGAAGTAGTATATTATGGGAATCTATTTTGGAAATTGTGTGTGCTATTAATTCAGATGAAAAAGAGTTGTTTTTTTTTCAGTCAATTTATGTCCGGGTGTTACGATTCTTGGTTTCCTTAACTTTCCGGCCCTGTCGGTGGGACATTAGAATATGCCGACTGCCCCCCTGCAGAGGGTAAAAGTCCCTTAATGGGGGTCCTGGATATAACCTTAAACTATATCCAGTGGTGAGGCCCCAGCTTGTGGGCTTTGGGGAGTGTGGAGCCACCCTTTAATTGCCATTGATCCCAGGTCCACTCTGACCCAGAGTGGTAGTACCTGTTAGGGTCCCAACTATGGGTTAAATAGAAACCGACGTGAAAACAACAAATATATTCTATTAAAAAAATCTTTTCTTCAAAATCTTTGGATTCGGCATTAAATAACCCGAAAAGGGTTGATATGTCGTAAAACAAAAACAACCAACCAACCAACCTTAACTTTCCCGAGCAACACCAAGGCATAAATCCTACTAGTTATACTTTTTAAAGATACGAAAGAGCTTAGACTTGGAGTGACATACTCGTTCAAAGTTTGCATCAAAAACCACTGTGTGACTCAGGTTACCTGATCTCTTGAACTTGATACATGTTGAATGCTATTGTGTACTATCGTTATCATAAATACCTTTGTAATGACATACTTGCATAAATCTTATGTATATGTGTTTTATAAATGCACAATGTTTATAATGAAACTAAAAGAAAAAGTTTCTCCAGACTGAAATAAAAAAAAAAATGGATTGCAAATGCGAAAAGAGAACAAATTAGGCTGAAGTTGGACAAACAAACCCGTGAACTAACTTCATGTTAAATTCAATAAAAACAATCTATATAATATAAAGTGAGTCTGTTTCTTCTGTTTCCTTTGTAGGACATTGGCCCGTGTTCTTCAGAGTAAAATGCATTTTTATTGAGTTTCTTGCAAATAATTAATCTTCTTTAGAAATAACGAAAACAAAAATATGAATGCATTTTTTTTATAATAACCTATATAGCAATAGCAGCAGAAGCCAGTACAAATATAACATTTTTTTAATGGAAATCGCTCCAGACAATGCATAAAGCCATATGATGAAAGAAGCTAAGAAATATTACTACAAAGTAAAAAAACTAGACAACTATAAGTGTTACATGGATTGATTCTCACTCAGAAATTTTTTAGCATAATCTATCAATACAATAACTTATCTGGAATAAGAACATAAGACAAGTATAGTTTCTTCTTCTTCTATTCATCACTAGCCTGGGTGTTTGTAGCTGTGTGTTGAGCAAAAAAAAAAAAAAGTGGTAGTAGGCAAGCAGGCTTGAACCCGTACCATGAAGGAGAAAAAGAATATGAAAAAAAAAAGTAACATCTTTGCTGTTGCATCCATTGGCAAACTGGAAGTGACATAGATTTAAATTAAAACTAGACAATCGAAAAGAGAGGATGACTTTCGAAAATATCGACAAAAAAAGTGACCCTCCCCTCTAGAAAAGTAACCCGTTGAGGGTGAAGGAATTAATGTTTTTGGCCAATTTGTCGAAATTTGTTGTCTGAAGGGTCGGGCTTCAAAACGATACCGATCTTGTGAAAATTCGTCACCTCTCTCAAAAGTTTCAGGCAGATATACAAAAATACATTTATATATTGGCAGTTCAAATTTTCGACCCAAACCAATTAAAAAGCTGGCCCTATCTCTGAATCCCCTTTATGTAAAATTTCTAATGTTTGGATCAGAAATTGTCTGAGTAATTTGGTAGAGACAGCAGAGGTCAAATTTTTTTTTAACTTTGACACCAATTTTGACTCCTTAACATTCATTATTTTTGTTTCCAATCAAATTAAAAAGCTTGACCCATGTCCCAGTAACCTACATTTAAATTTTCAGGTGTTTAGACCCAAAATTGGCAGAAGAGTTTGGTAAAATTTTGAAAGGTCAAATCGTTGAACTTTGACCCCTTTACAGCCAAATTTCTGGCTGAAAACCCGATTAAAAAGATTTTCCCAAATCTCAATAACCCTTATGTCAAATTTTGAGTCTGTAGACTGAAAATTGACAGAGTACTTTGGTAGGGAATGTACACACACAGACACACACAATTTCACTTTTATAGATATGCTAGCAGTTCTGCCCAGCTTTGCTCGGGCCCTATGTACTTTATGTGGATATGTATATATTAAAAAGTGTGAATATGTACGGCAATGCCTTTCTAATAGGCTTCCTTAACTACCATAGAGAAAAGTTGGTAGAGACCGCACACGTCAATTTTTTTTTTTTAACTTTGACCCCAATTTTGATCCATTTATATCCATTTTATACATTTATTATTTTAGGCTCAGATTAAATTAAAATGTTTGACCCATGTCCAATTAACCTACATATAAAATTTCAAGTGTTTAGACCTAAAATTGGCAGAGGAGTTTGGTAGAGTCTGCAAAGGTCAACTCTGTAAACTTTGATCTCTTGCCAGACAAATTTTCGCCCAAAAACTGATTAAAAAGCTTGTTGCGTGTCTGACTACCCTTTATGTAAAATTTCAAATGTTTAGACCCAAAATTGGCTTTGACTGCAAAGGTAAAATCTTTTAACTTTGACCCTTTGAAAGCCAAATTTTCAGCAAAGAAACGATTAAAAAGCTTGCCCTATGTCTGAATACGTTTATGTAAAAATTCCAATGTTTAGACCAAAAATTGGCTGTGTAATTTGGTAGAGACCGCAGAGGTCAATTTAAAAAAAAAAGCTTTGACTCCAATTATGACCCTTTTAACATTTATTGTTTTGGACTCAAATCAAATTATAAAGTTAGATCCATGTCCAAGTAAGCTATATTTAAAATTTAAAGTGTTTAAACCCAAAATTGGCGGAGGAGTTTGGTAGAGTTATCAAAGGTCAAATCGTTGAACTTTGACCCCTGAACAGCCAAATTTCTGGCTGAAAACCGATTAAAAAGATTTTCCCAAGTCTCAATACCCCTTATGTCAAATCTCGAGTCTGTAAACCGAAAATTAAGAGTTATTGCGTAGGGAAGTGTACACACACAGATAACTACACACACATTTTCAGTTTTCTAGACATATAGATGGATTCCTAAAAATCATGAAAGCAGGCTTGCTAAAGAAAGAATACAAATAAGAGATGTATTACTCATACATACATGGACATGATAACAGATTACAATTACGATTGTCTCTAACATTCATCAATATATAAGTTAATATCTGTTTATCCTTTCCAAGTTGCTTTTAAGTAATGAAAAAGTTTGATTAATATTGAAATGGCTAGTATTTTTATCAAACGATTGATTTAAGAGTGTAAACCATTCATGGACTGAAATTTTTCTGGCTTGCTTATTGGCATCATTCTTAATACCAAGTGTAACCTTTTAGTAGTGGTTGCTTCAGGTGATGAAGTTTTGTTTTGGGTTTCTGTCTTCTGAGTTGTTCTTTCTGTTTCTGAGTTGTTTATTTCTAATTGTAATTCATGCATATGTGTAGCTGTTTTTATTAAAAGTTTCCTGATTGTGATAAGTTCGATTCCTCCTCCCATTTAAAGACTTGATTATGTATGTGTAGAGGAGGGTTAGCATCGTAGGTGTTCTTGTGTCGATCTGTTCTTTGATCACTACTGGTGGCATATATTTTTCTTTGTTGTAAAATGAGATTAATGTTTTAGAGATATCTCCTATTTCATAGATAGCATGGGATGGCGTCAACAGTTTAATTTCGATCGTGTATTACCTAAAATGGTTTGATTTGAATAACTGGCACAATTTTTTCGAATCTCACAGTTTTGTTGCATGTTAGGTTTTACCAATAAAAATGGATCCACCATTTCAAGAAGTTTGGATTCTTTGATGTGCTCTTCCTACTGCTTTGGCTCCCTGTTGTGCTTTTTTTTTCCCTGTTAATGGTAATTTTCTTGTCAGGTTTGGTGGGAGCAGCATCTTTTGGAAATTGGGCGTCTGAATATCATCACTGGTGGTGATGTTTTTGTTTTTTGAAAATTGAAAAAAAAAAAAAAAGTAATAATGCCACTGACAGAATCCAGTTGATAAAAAAGCTGTCATGCTCATTCATGTTTCCCATGCATGAGTTTTTGATTGCCTGCCATTTTTATTTCTGTTTGCGCGGAAGGATATTGCTTGATGGTCTGAAACAGAATGCAACAGATATGCTCCATTGCTACATAAGCTGCAAAACTAACAAAGTTTCAATGTACAATCTTGTTTATTGCACCGCTGCATAGCTATAAAAATTTTTTTTTTTTTTTTTTTTTTTTTTTTACATTACTGCATTTGATGTGGAGAAGCAACAGAGCAGTTCCTTCCGTTCATGAATTAGCATTGCCCTTCGGAATTCATCTACATCATCTCCTTTTCATCTTGCAGAACAAATTCTCCAAAATAAGATAGAACTATCATTGGTGCATAGAACGACTATCATTCAGTTCCATTAAATGAAGAGAACAGACACATGACAACGTTTATCACCCCATGAAGAAGATATCAGTACAGAAGTGACACACCACAAGGATTTTTATCACATCGGTATGCGTATACACAGATTTGATTTGATTATCACAGAATTCACGAATAAAGTAAAATGTGTAGACGACATGTGCATATCATCTGACTCTGTTGAAAAAGCATTCTTCCGAGCATCTGACTGGTCGCCATTTTTTCTTTGCTGGTGAAGAACTTCTATGTGTGTGTGTCTTTTTCTTATTCTGGCTGCTTTTATGTCTGGGTATTTGGAAAATGCCGATTGCATTTAAATGGATTTTGACAGTTCTGATATCTGTAAGAATAAGGACATAAGACAAGTGTAGTTTCTTCATCTTTTATTCATTATCCTGAAAAATGATGGAACCAGGCTTGCTAAGGAAACAATACAAATAGAACACATATTACTCATTCAGTAATACATAACTGGACATATTACAACATATTACAATGCTTGTCCCTAACATATATCAATGGTAAATAGGAACATATATCAGTGGTCATATTGACACCTGATATATCCTGGAAAAAAGATATATTTCTTTGAAAGGACAAAGTATATGGAATACGGACCCCAACTGATTTCAATGCGAAGATCTTTTTTTAAAAAAGGCACACATATCGGTCAACACCAGTTTACCTTGACCTTTACACTCACATCGCCTCTCTAAACAACAAGAGTGTGTGTTTAATTTATTTACACAACTTTAATTAAATTTTGGTTTGATATTTTTATTAAAAATATTAATAAAAACTAGTTATTTATTTGTGACCAAGATTGATTTTTATGTAGAGAGCGTTTATATATTTACAAAACTTATAAATTTACAAGCGGATTTTCATAATACAGTGTGCGTTTATATATTTACAAAATGTTTCAATTTTCTAACGGATTTTCACAAATTGATATTTTTATTAAAAACTAGCAGGACCCGTGTACCGGCGTTGCACGGTGGAATTATTCCCCCACCCCACCTGTAAAAAAAAAAAAAAAAAAAAAAATCAATTAAACTACAGTTGTTAGTGGGAGCCACTTCCGGCCCAGTATAATAGCGGGCATTGGTGCCCGTGGACAAAATGAATGTGCCGTGGCGAAGTATCGACACATTTCACATATATATATATTTATATATTGAAGAGTTTAACTTCCAAATAATCGAGTATATTTTCTAATGGTTTGTTATGGAAAAAATTACTGAATTTTATTAAAAGAAATATGCAGTGTAAATAAAATTGTTTGCAAAAAAGAAGTTAGTTTTTTTTTTTCATTCAATAAACTTGCATATTTTTCTTTCGCCATAACAAAACGCAAATATTTGGGAACTAACCGCTTCAATTTAGTTATGACGAAGACGTTGTTGGTTTTTTTTTAATGTTTTTAGGAGAAATCTTAACAGAAAAGGCGCAAATATTTGGGATCTAAACTTTTCAATATATAGATACATATGAAATGCATTGTTTTGAAACATCACAGTGGGCCAAGATCATGGTGCAGTATCTGTTCTGATGCTACACTTGACCTTTTCTGTCCTCGGTCAGTAGGGGAGAAATTCTTCATGGTTGAGGCAATTTCAATTTTTGCTCCTATCCAGAGTGCCTCTTTTTGGGGAGCTGGATTTGTATTTAACTCTGCTCTTGTGGGGAAGCAAATAAATAGGAACATCACCAATGTATACGCAGTGTGTTTAATGGTAAAAGAACTGTTTTGTTGTTGTGATGAAGACATTGTTGTTGGGTTTTTTTTTTATGTTTTTAGGAAAAATCCTAATATAAAAGTTACAAGCTAAACTCCTTTGTATATAAATACATATGAAATGCATAGTTTTGAAACATCACCAATGTACATGCAGTGTGGTTTATGGTAAAAGAACCCAGATTTGTTGTTGTTGATGTTTTGATGAAGGCATCGTAGAAGACGTTGGCTTTGTATTTTTTTGTGTTTAGGTAAAATGTTAATATAAAAGTTGCAAATATTTGATAGCTAAACTCTTCAATGTATAAATACATATGAAATGAGTCGTTTTAAAACATCAGTAATGTACACACAGCATGTTTAATGGTGGAAAAACTCAGTTTTGTTGATGTTTTGACGAAGACGTCATCATTTTCGTAGACGCCAACTACAATGAATGAGAATCTTATAGTGAATATCTTATTTTAAACTTTGTAAAAGAAAGCCTAGTAAATGGGTTATTTTAAGTTCATTTCATTATTTTCTCTCTTGTATTGTTCCATCTTACCTATGTATCAAATGAACTTGAATCTGGGCCCCAAAATATGTCTCTTAATGACGACATATTTTAATGTTAGTAGCGTTCGTTTATAAACTGAATAATTGGATTCTGGAATATGAGAATTATCAGAGCTCAGCCAATCAGAATGGATGGAATTTGAAGAGAGGGAGAATTTATTAATTATGATTCGGAAGTTGGAAAGATTGTTATGTCTATGTATCTATGAGTCAGTTTTGGTAGGTGTAATCACAGTATCTGTGGAACATGTACAATTGGTCCTGCTGAAAACTGGTAGCGGTTGTAGGACTAAATATTTAGAGAGAAAAATAGGGACTCCTTCCTGTAAAGATGTTGCGATTATGATGGTGTTGCTCGTAGGATGCAATGTAGCATTTTAATATCACGAGTGAATGTGTCAAAACTGGTGGGCTAAAGCTAAATAAGATAGTGGCTATTATACTAGATATATTGAATTTGTATGTGGCATCTGTTGTTGTGATACTTTAGTCCAGAGTGGAATTTCTACAGTCATCTTTAATATAAATCTTACCTGTCTGTTTAAATGTATGTATGTATGTATGTATGTGTGCCTAAAACTTTCAACAGAGGCGACGGATTTTCACGAAATTGATATCGTTTTGAGGCTCGTCGCTTCGGACAACAAATATCGTTCACCTTCAACTGGGCACTTTTCTACAAGGAGGGGGGCGTTTTTTTTCGACAATATTTTGGAAAGTCATCCCCTCTTTTCAATTGACTAGCCTTAATTTAAACATTCGTCACTTCCGGTTTGGTGATGGGTGCAACTGCAAAGATGTCACTTTTTTTTTTTTTTCACGTTCTTTTCCTCCTTCGTGGTACAGGTTCAAGCCTGCCTGCCTACTACCACTTTTTTTTTTTTTTGCTTAACACACACCTCCAAACATCTGGGCAATGCCTGGCACCCAGGCTAGTTTTATTATATAGGAGATAATAATAATAATAATAAAAAGGAGTTATTTATTTGTGACCAAGATTTATATCTATTTACAAAACTTTAATAAATGGATATTGTGCAGAGATGGGTATCACACAATTTGAAAAAGGTAAAAACAATATTAACAAAATTAATTATATTATTTACTCGCGACCCAAGATCCCCAAAATGAGGTGCACTGGAGGATATTTTTATTTGATGATAATAATAATAATGAGTTACATTATTTACAAAACATTTTGTGGAGAACAGGATTTTGTCTACATTAAAAGCTGATGTAATAATTTAGAATTCAGGATGCTGATCTTTCCTGTCAGCAGCCAGTGAAGGAGAACACTTTCTAGGCTGTGGTAATTATTATGCATAATAAAATCAGAAATATGATCAACAAGTATAAACAAGTGAGATTTAAAAATACATAATTTTTTAAAACTTTTTAATAAAACAATTTGAAATAAACTTTTTAATGGCAGAAACACGTCGTATCCCTTAAAATGACACCAGTCCACCTGCTGAACGATGGTACATAACGTTTTTTTTTTCTTTTAAATCTTGTTGAACGCACATCTGTATCAAGCTAAGACGATCCTTAATAGTTATGCATTTAAGATGGACGCTTTTAGCAGATAAGTTGTGAATTTGTGGTATTTATTTTCTTTTTTTATTAGATGCAAATGTTAATATTAATTATATTTATTTCACTTTTTCATTTATATTTTGTATTTCATTGTGTTTTATTAAATGTGTAATACTACTATTTGCTTGACTTTGGTGATTTGACGAGAACCGTTGTGTCAATGTGGTTATGCCATATATAATGAGCCTTGCTAGTACCAGATGGGTGACCATTTGGGAATTCTAGGTGCTGTATGTGCTCTCCACTTACATTTGTTTCCAGTCGTCCTGAACATACACTCCACTTGCCACTGGTATTTAACAATGTCGGTTCAGGAGAGATGTGGTTGGAGAGTGTGCATCTCCTGCCACAAAAATTTCATGCGCATGCACACCTATGGTAGGAATTCATAGTCTGTCAAAGACAGAAGTAGCCTTTGTTTTAATACTACTATTAAAATTTATTGTTTTAATTTTTTGTTGTGATTCACTTGCTATTTTCCTCAAAATAAATGCATTCTCTAATTTTGAGCAAAAAAAAGACTGTTGACGCTATTCTTTAGTAGACTTTTCAAATAGTCATACTAATAAAGTGCCGGCTAGTGTTGAATATGTTAGTAAAACAGGGTAGACAATTTCTATTTTAAATCAAGTCGGGAATGACTTGAGGAAAAGAGTCGAGTTGCTGCAAGAAATACATACATAAATTTTGCTGAGTTCTTTCTTCATTTCAGTTAGTGAAAGGGAAACCTATCACCATACTTTCTCCTAAACATGTCAATTGAACTTATATTAAGTAGAATACTTTTATTGTTATTATTTTTTTTTAATGGAGAGTAGACAATGCATTGTAGATGTGTTATCGGCAGCTCCCCGTCATTCTCGCTTCTCCTAATTTGTCCCTCAGTCCTCATTTAGAATGAGTGATTTGTCTGACAAAGGGAGAAGAAAAATCTGTATTCTAGGTTGGCAGTATTTTTGTATGAGCAGTCACCTGAGATGTCAGAAATTTTCTGTTTCTATGTCTATCCTTGTAGTCATGTCACTAATAAGGGTGCTGGAGGTAAACATTTAACTTGACTGACATTATCTGTATGATAGTCAGAGATCTGAACTTTGAATTAATTGCTAAGAAGGCCGTCCTATCAGCAGGTGCAAAGTATTGGGGCTGCTGCATTGCCATTTGGTGAATGGCTTCTAGTGGGGCTTCTTGATGCTATATTAGTGGGTAATTGTTATGGCTTTACCTTATGATGAGCTAAAAAAAATATTTCTTTGTTTCTTTTTCTCCCTTATTTTCCCTCTCTGTTCTGCTCTGCTCTAACCCAATCTATTGACCTGTTCCACAAATCCCCAAACTCCATCATGAAAAGTCTCCAGAAAAAAATACACGAATAAACCTAAAACTCCAACTTCCAACATAGACCCCCACTTATTATATCTCCTTCTCCAACATCAGGGAGCTACATTCCAACCTTCCAGAGGTTGAAACCCAATTACAGGAGACCAAACCAGACCTATTATTCCTAAACAAAACTGGCATTGGATCGATTATTTCCCTGGCTGAGTTCATAATTAAAGGATACTCTAACTTAACATCAAAATCTGACCCCAAAGATGGCCATGGATCATGGATATGGAATATGTACCTACATTAGAGATGGCTTTACATGTGGTAGGAACTCTAAATTACCTTATATATTCCGGGTTGCACATTCTCACACCACTGCATTTATATTTGCCCTCTATCGCCCCTATGACAGCGGAATTGCTATCCTTAAGAGCATATCTGAGAAAATTGACCACATCTTGTCTGCTCACTCTTCGGCTAGCATTCACGTCTGTGGAGACTTCAATGTTTATAATGTGAAATGGTTAGCCCACTCAAACAAGGCTGATGATAAGAGGAGGTTCTGTCACGATTTTTCCATTGCTTATGACCTAACTCAGATTGTCCACAAACTCACCTGTGTGCCTGACACTGATGGCCAGTGTGCAAATCTGCTAGACCTTTTTCTCACAACTTGCTCTGAGCTATGTTCATCCTCCCTTCTGTCTCCACTAGGATCTTCTGACCACTTGGTTGTATCAGTTAAGATAAAAACAAAATGTATTAAGTCCTCAGATGTACATCTCCATCGTACAGTATATCGATACTCTATGGCTGACTGGGATAGCTTCCGTACATTTATATCAGATCTACCCCAGCGTTCCATGTTTAAAAGGAATGTGTCATCTATAGTATCAGACCTGATGGAATGGTTAATTGTAGGTATCGACCACATCATACCCTTCAAAAAATTCCAGCAAAAACCTAACAGCCAGTCGTGGTTCTCTTCAGAATGTGCTTTTACCATTGCGCACAGAAATCACTTTTACCATTGCTTCCAACGTAATGTACTGAGACACTTTCAGGACGGCCAGCAACCACTGTAAAAGAGTACTAAATAATGTAAGAGGGTTATATGCTCAGTCCGTTAAATCAAAAGTAGCTTAGCAGTGGCTTGGACTGTTTGGCAAATAGCAAACAGGGTCCTGAACAAATGTGTGTGCTCTATCCCAACCATCATGGATCTGAGGTAATCTTGTTAGTATTGGACAAAGCCTAATTCTTTGCCAAGAACTTTTGCAGCTAATTCTACCCTATTCTAACTGGCTTATTTGGATACCCTATTCTAACTGGCTTATTTGGATGTTCGCGACTGTTCCGCAAACAAGATTGATTTTTTTTTAAAATCTAGAATGCGTTTTTTTCTGTGTACGTTTTTAATACAATTCAATATTTATTTAATTATTCTTTAAAATATTAACTTTAGTGGCAATTTAAAAAAAAAAAAATTGAAATATTAAATTTTAATTTAACTTCACAATACCCGTCACATGATCAATTTATTAAATAACAAAAAATCCAAAAGTCGAAGAAGCCAAAATTGTATGAAAAAACGGGTTATATTATTTACAAAACATTTCTATTCACACAACTTTAATTAAAGTTTGGATTGATATTTTTAATAACGATATCAATTCACTAAAATCTGCTTGAAAATGAAGACGTTTTGTAAATATATAAATGCACTCTACATAAAAATCAATCTTACGAATAAAAAATATAACTCGTTTTGATTAATTTTTAATAAAAAATATCGATCCAAACTTTAATTAAAGTTGTGTAAATATATAAAAAGAACGTACTTGTCGTTTAGAGAGGCGATGTGGGTACAAAGGTCAAGGTAAATCGTTGTCAACCGATATGTGTCCTTTTTTTTTTTTTTTTTTTTTGCATTGAAATCGGTTGGGGGTCCCTACTCCATACTTCATCCGTTTAAAGTTGTTTTGGCTACAGTAATTGAGTAATACGAGTCGCCTTAATACATAGTTGTTTGTAGTTATAGCTGCTTAAACTTTAGGTGTATCTTTCAACGTCTCCCCAGGCTGCTATATCCGTATTTATGGCTTACACCAGCTAATCATATTCTAGTATGGAGAAACCCGGATGTATCTACATTCATTACGTCACTATCTAATTACAAAAAATATAGCCGATTTTGATTGGTTGGGAGAACATCAAACTAAAAAAAATATCTAAAGGTTTGGGGGGGGTTATCACTCAAATTATTTATTTATTTTTTCTATTTATTATTAATAAACGAGTACATTCCTTACCATAGAGATTAAAATAACATTACCAAAAACAACAAATATTTGTTGATAGTTTCATAAGAATTTGGTCGCATTAATAAATTAATATGCAAACAATACTGTACTGATTAAATTAACTTTTGAAACATGTTTGAAAACAATGAAAAATAATATTTTGTAAAAAAAAAACAAAAAAAAAAACTGTACACTTTAACAAAAAGCAAATCAAAATGAAAATAAAAACACTCCCGAGCAACGCCGAGTAGTTACAATTAGTATTCAATAATTTAAATAGAAATGTGTTCCCTTTCTATGCTGAGATCATTGGGGCGGTGATCTGTTTAATAACTCTTTTTTGTGTGTTATTTAATGTCAATATCCTAGGTATGACTTCATGGATTGAGTGGTGAGGCCTCACTTTAAGAATTTTATGGAGCACAGTCACTCCTTAATTGCTATTACTCCTAGATCTTTACTGACTTTGAAGTGGGTGTAATTGTTATCGTTCCATCTATTAGCCTATTCTGAGAATATAAATCATTATTCTATCTATAGAATTATATTTGACAACTTTATTATTCAGTATTAAATAATCTATAGATGATTGATATGACATAAATTAAACCAAAACATCTATGGATTAAATAGGATTTGTTCCTGACCACAATATATGATATACAGAACTGCTTTTGACACTCTTGGACAAGGTGTTTGCCCCACCACTCCAAAATCCATTTTCTCCTGTCCTTTCTATTGTTTTTCTGCCTTACCTATTTCTCAACTCTATCAACTACTCAAGCTTTCTCATGCCATAATCATCCTAGCTAAGACACAAAACTGCATCTGATAATTATCTCCCAGTTTAACCTTGCTCTCGGGTCCACTCCGACCCACCATTGTAGTATTTCATCAGAGTTTCGTCCTTTCATGATCTTGTGTTACCAAATCAGACTGTCTAAAGGTACTGGCTTCTTAATCTAAAATGCATCAAACATTGATGTTATTGTTTTTTCTTTTTCTTTTGCAAAACTCCATGTTCCACAAAATCAGAAACAATCCCTATGAAACAATCAAACCAAGCACTGTGAAAAAATATTTAAAAATATAAATGTCTTGAAACATAAATTCTTTTCTAAAATTAACGGATTTTGTAATAAATACCCTGAAAAGGGTTGATATGCCATAAAGCAAAACAACCAAATCAAACTCCTTCTGAAGAGACAAAAAATTTGAAGCATAAAAACTTTTTTCCAAAATTATTGGATTTGGCATTGAATAATGTAAAAAAAGGTTGATATGCCGTGAAACAACTCAACCAACTTATCCGTCTATGAAATGTAATTTATCAAGTACATGCTATTTACAAAATGTGCCTATAAAACAAATTTATCTACAAAATTGTTATTTGAAATATAACAAAATTTAGTATAAATAGTTCCTCTTTAACTCTCACCTAGACATTCAAAAAATTGTGATTTTTAGTTTGTCATTTGTAGTAAAAACCCGATGTTTTGAGTTGTCACTCAAATACTAGAAAATATGACCATTTAAGTTAAATCGTTTGTTTAATAAAATTTAGCACTATTTGTTGCCTCAAAGTGTGTGGACCCCTAATTTATTTTAATTATTTTATAATTTAGCTCACTTAACCAATTAACATTGCACCATCAAACACATAATTTTGTCAGAAACATATAAAAAAAGTCTTTATTCCAATTTTGATCAAAATCTATTACATAATTATGATTCTAGAAATTGTGGAAAATTGAAGGCTTAAGTATTTTTTACAAAGAAATTCAAATATTGCTTAATTGGTGCTTTAATGATTATGGATCAAATTTAAT
Source organism: Euprymna scolopes (assembly GCF_053919585.1). Taxonomy (NCBI): domain Eukaryota; kingdom Metazoa; phylum Mollusca; class Cephalopoda; order Sepiida; family Sepiolidae; genus Euprymna; species Euprymna scolopes. The sequence goes on along the minus strand of NC_136495.1, from coordinate 47,585,181 downwards.
ACAAACGAATAATTTTCAAATGGGAGGTTGTGCTTATATTGTGCCTCTTAAGAATCTTTTCAAATTGTTCCAAATAAACTGAAAATTGGTGAATGTTTATTAATTGATGTTCAACACCTATTGTTAAAATTTCACAAAAATCAGAGATATCTCAATCTTCACGAAGAGCTTTCATTCCATTCTTACTTCCTTTGCATAAAACTAAATACAACTCATATTACTACCTCTTACATCAGCTATGCTCCAAAATTCATAATTTGTATATTAATATGATAACGTGTGTGTTATTTTCTGTGTCACGCTTACATCTGGGTCATTTAATTGTTATGTACTTCCATTTTTTGTTATAAATAATCTTACCAAGAATTCTTCATAAGTTTTAGTTTCGGTTTCGATTATAGCTGATGGCACTTAAGTCATCTATTTTTTTTTTTTTTATAAATAATTTTATCAAGAATTTTTCATAAGTTTTGGTTTTAGTTTTGACTATGGCTGAAGGAACTCAAGTTATATATATATATATATATATATATACACACATGTTTTTTTCGTAAGTTTTTATTTCAGTTTCGATTCAAGCTAATGCACCCGTCATATGGATATATTTTATTTTTTAAATTGCAACTTTATAATATATAAAAATCAATAGAACATTAACTCTATAATAATATATACGAAATTTGCAAGAATTAAAATATCATATTTAAGCGTATTTTACAACTAGGCTTTTCCAGGCATTCGTACTAGTTTAGATAAATACTTTTGCAGTTTTAACAAAAAAAACTATAATAATATCAGAATGTCTCCATTTATACTGAACATCTGCAGAAGGCCAGCATCAATATATTACACATGAATGAGTCCTCTGTGGAATTTCCACAGGTCTCGCTAGTGATATATTAATTTGTGATTCCTGTATATACTAGTATATAAACATAATGAAGGTCAAAGGTTGGCAAAACGTTGTGAAAATAACAATGAAGATAGGAATAGTAAGTTAAATAATTGAAATAATGGAAATTATTATGTTGTGAACTTACAAATTACACATTATTTTCCTTCTTGGTCATGGAAATCCTAAGGCGAAGTCATTAGGCATATCGACATGAAAATATTCTCTTTCTTTACAAATCAGTATATGTGTGTGGGAGGTGGGGTGTTATTCACTAGGAATTGGATTAACCAGAATCTATTGGATTCTTGCGAGTTGAAGATGACAAATTAACTCTATTCATTTACTCTGCAGGTGATTAGGCATACTTATGAAGTAAACATTGTGTATCAGCTTCTATTATATAAATCTCACCTGTCTGTTTGAATGTATGTATGTATGTATGTTTGTATGTCTGCCTAAAACTTTTGACAGAGGCCACAGATTTTCACAAGATTGGTATCATTTTGAAGCTTGACGTCTCGGACGACAAATATCGAACAATTGGGCAAAAACATTGATTCCTTGACGCTCAAGTAGGCAGTTTTGTACAATGAGGGTCGTTTTTTTTTTTTGCGTCGCCATTTTTGCAAGTCATCGTATCAGTTGGAATGACTTTACTAATTTCAACGTTCCAAACTTCCAGTCACGTCATGGAGTAGGAGTAAGACTCAGGTTTTCATTCACTTTCTTTTTCACCTTTGAGTCATGAGTTTGAGCCTGCCTGCTTACTACCACTTTTTTTTATTGCTCAACACACACCTCCAAATATCTGGGCAACGCCGGGTACCCAGGCTAGTCTATTATATAAATCTCACCTGACTGTTTGAATGCATGTATGTATGTTTGTATGTCTTGCTAAAACTTTCGACAGACGTGACAGATCCTAATGAGATTGGTATCATTTTGTAGCTCGACGTCTTGAACGACAAATATTGAAAATTGGCCAAAAAAACATTGATTCCTTCACCCTAAATTCGGCCGTTTTGTACAAGGAGGGGCCGATTTTTTTCGCTGACATTTTAGCAAATCATCATCACCGTTGGATTGATTTGACTTAATTTAATCACTCTTGACTTCCGGTCGGACTATGGCAACATCGGCTAAAATGTCACTTTCTTTTAACCTTTTTTTTCTCCTTTGAAATACGGGCTGAAGCCTGTCTTTCTACTACCACTTTTTTTTTAACACCTCTGTCTACTGTTGCTTTTTTTACCCTGTTATGACCACTTTTTTTTTGGGTGGGGGGTCGTCACTACACCACCTACACACACCCGGGCATCTTCGCTACTGTTGTTTTGACCGCCCCCCCCCCCCGGGTCCTTACTACACCAGCTAAACACCCGCTAGTTTATTTATATATAAATCATCTTTTACCTATACATTATGCACTGCGGTTTCATTTTTCTTATATTGAGAATCGTAGATGTTATATAGCGGATAACTCCTGCTTGCTGTTGTTAGTCCCCAACCCGTTTCAATAACATTAGTTTTTTTGCAGGGAGTGGGTATTGTTATCCTCTTACATACAGCATCTAATATTCTCTTTATATATATATATATATATATATATATATAAACAAATAAATGACAAAAGTCTATATTCCAAATTTCATGGTGTTAACCATCTAACAATTTATTCTTTTAAGTATGTTGACATTCACAATTCTTGACAGCACCTGTTTTGTAGTGCAAGGAATAAATTGAAATTTAGAATATAGACTTTTTTCATTTATTTATATGCCCTGTAATTACATTGAGCTTGATAAATTAAGGATTGGTATAAATAAAAGATAATTGAAAAAAAAAAAACATATTTCCACAGAAATATATATACTGTGTGTGTTCCCTATAGAAAGAAAGGTTAAGGAATTTACATTAAAACTAAGTATATTGATGTGTGAACATTTACCGGAGAAGGCAATAGAAACGTTTCCAACTCCAAGTGCAACCCTAATTGTGCTATGAGGCCAGAAACTCCCTTTAAAGTTCAAATGCATCCCATTTTGATGAAATTTAAATCATGAGTGTAAAATTTATTGAGACAGACAATGAAAGTGATCCAAAGTTTCTATGTGCAGAATTTTTAAATGTCTCCTCCAAAATGAGCTATAAGAGTAGAACCCCTTTAAAACTTTATATATATATATATATATATATATATATATATATATATATATATATATATATATATATATACACACACACACAATTTCAGTGGAATTTAAACCATAATTCAAAGTTTTCTAAAATTTCAGCTTATTTTGGCTATATTAGGGGGAGAAACAGAGGAAAGAACAGCAAATAAAGAACAAGGTGCATGGTTAAAAAAGGACATTGTAGTATTCATTATTCAATACTGAGTAACATTAGGTTTTCCAGTTAGTGTGTGTGTGTGTGTGTATATATATATATATATATATATATATATATATATATATATATATATATATATATATATGACTTTGTCTGTCTGAGGAACGATATCTACCAAATTCCTGTCAATTTTTGTTTCACAGACTTGAAACTTGATACATAGGGGATTTGGATCTGTAGAACAAATTCGATTTGGTTTTTAACTGGTAAGAATAGCGTCTAAGGGGTCAAAATTGAAAAAGAAATTTGAACTTGGGAGGCATAAGTCAACTTAAAGTGGTCTTGTAATCAGCTGTGGACAAGATTTGAATTACACTACAAACTCGTGTAACGAGTTCAATCTCAACTACGGCCACATGTTACTTTTTTATAGAAGTGCAAATATACATTTATATGTTAAAGTCAGTTAGATTTTGACATTTTCTTATCCATCTGTTGATAACTCAAACGGTAATGACTAAGGCTAAATGTTTTTGGATGGCCCCAAGTCATATTTTTTTTAACTTTTAAAGTCATTACTACAGTATAATAATCAATACGAAATAGGCATGGATTTATAATATAATTAAACATATTTTATGATTGGGCCATGCCAAGTGAAGCACTACTAAATATTTTGTACAGTATAATAACCAATAGATAATTGATTTTATTATTATAATAATAATAATAATAATAATAATAATAATAATAATAATAATAATAATAAATACGAAATCTACATAAATTAAAATATCATATTTAATCGTATTTTACAACTGGATAATGCTGGGTGGCCTACTAGTAAGAGATAAAAATTAACATTTTAAAAAATAATTTTTTTTTTAAATTTTGTAAGCTTTGTTCAACTTGCAGTTAATGGCCATTTCACTTTAATTGCATTTTTTTTATTTTCAAAATTAATTTCCTTATTTTTACTTGTTTTTCTAGAAACAAGTTTGAAAAGAAAAGAAAAGGCAAAAAGGAGTTTTGTCTAAATTCTACACGCCCCATTAGCATTTAAAAATAAACTTGTGAACTTAACACGAAAAATTTTTTTTCAGTTAATAGAACGCAAATGTTTTGGTAAAAGTTTAATTTAATTAGCATCAGAAAAGAGTTCAGTCTTTGTTGTTTTGTATAATGGAACTTCTTGAAAAAAAAAAAAAAAAAAAAAGAAAAAAAATGAATTCAAGCTGATAATTTGTTTATCATCTCTATAATAATACTCTTGTTCCTGCATTTGTAGAAGATGTATGCAGACGGCCCAACTGTCTATAGCTGCACTTTGAATAGCATTGTGAGCAAGGTCTTGCTGATTTTTCACTCGTCCGATATAATGCAATGGTGGTGGAGGCAGTTTTGATATTTTTAACACCTTTAAAACCATTCACATCCTCATCGGAATAAATGGCTTTCTCCTCAATGGAGATCCGTACTTTGATGAGATTTTGGGACTGACTTTCACTCCAGATATAAACGATTGATTTAGTATTCGTTTTAGTGTGTAGAATAGAAAATCTCACCTGTCTGCTTAAATGTATGTATGTATGTTTATATGTCTGCCTAAAACTTTCAACAGAGGCAACAGATTTTCACGAGATCGCTATCATTTTGAAGCTTGACCCTCTGGACGACAAATATAAAAAAATTAGCTAAAAACATTTTCTTCACCCTCAACTGGGCACTTTTCTACAGGGAGGGGTCGCTTTTTTTTGCCAATATTTTCGAAAGTCATCCCCTCTTTTCGATTGTCTAGCCTTAATTTAAATCTACGTCACCTCCGGGTTTGGCGATGGGCATAACAGCGAAGACGCCACGTTTTTTGTTTTTTTTTTCACATTTTCTTCCTTCATGGTATGGGTTCGAGCTTGGCTGCCTACTATAACTTTTTTTTTGTTTGCTCAACACACATCTCCAAACGCCCGGGCAACGCCAAGCACTCAGACTAGTCTAGAATAAGAGATTGGTATGATCTAAGCCAATGACAATAGGATGTTTGTGTAAGGGAGAAGTTATTATTTTTCGGATAGACGGACAGGAATTTAATGGTTGGGCTATAAGTTCATGAATCTGGTAAGAACGGTGTAAAGACAGTATCCGTAATTTGTGTATAAATGTACACCGTGTGGAATGGGGGGTAAGAGGACTGGTGGAAGCGGTGATGAAAATCTAGCTACTTCCTATGTAGTTTACGACGATGATGAGCATGGCGCTCCTCGGAATATAGGTAATGTTTTAATAATACAAAGTAATGTGTATGCAAATGCGTTCCATAGGTAAATAAGGTAATGGCTAATGATGTAAACATAATAATTTTTTATGTGTCATTTGTAAATTTCAACCTTGTGCCTACTTATATATATATACAATAATAATAATAATAAGGACAAAATATGCTTTTCTCCCCACCCCACTTAATTGAGGATTGATAATTTTCACAGATTCTATTTTCTTTATCAACCAAATGTGAAAATGCTGTAGAGATGTCACCATTATTAAAAAAAACAAAACCTTTGTAACATGATATCATAAAATAGTCCAGAAATAATTTTTTTATTTAGATTAAACTACTGATTGTCTTTCTCTTTTTGTTTTCTTTATTTTTACTTTCTTACTTGTACACTTTTTTTTCTTTTTCTGATGATATCAAAGCAGTTATAGGGAGAGATGTGCTGACTTAAGGCACAGGACAGAGAGAGATAAAAGTCGAAGGAAGAAACATCTTCAAAGTAACATGACTGAGAATCTGTAGAAAAAAAGAGAGTTAAGAAAAAAAAAAAAGAAAAGTTATACATATTTTATAAACTCTAAATTCCTATCCGGGCAATATTGGTTAGACCTGTTCTTTATTCTATCAATAAAATAAAGAAAGTAACTGCAGAAGTTCCAACTGTTATTCTCAGTATTTCTTGCAATTTGCTGCAAGTTTTAGATGAAGGAATTTTGGCACATTTTTTTTAGCGCATTTTTGTATCGAGGATGTAAGGGTTGTCATAATTCTAAATTTGCGAAAGAATCCTAGAGCTAATTTTCTTCCCATTTCTTAATTATTTTCCATTGCGTGTTTTTAGAAAAATGGTGAAACACCAACACGTTTATTTTTGAACGCGTTTTAGTTTCTACATTATTTTCTTTTTTTTTTTTCTTTCATTTTTGCTTATTTGGCGCCACTATTTCTCTTTCTCGTTTCTATTGTTTCTCTTTCTCGTCTCTTTCTTATCTTTCTCGTTTCTCTTCTCTCTCGTTTCTTTTTCTCGTCTCTCATTTTCTCCTCTTTTTCTTCTCCCTCTCTCTCTCTCTCTCAATATATATATATATATATACACACACACACATCTTGTGACCATTATTTTATTTATAGAGAAGAAAGAATAATAGTGCTTCAAGCTATGCAGATTGCATTCTTATGCCTGCATTCTTGGTTTCTGCTGTGTCAGCAACGCCCTCCACTCGTTCTCATCCCAAAGGATTTCTTTATTAGAGACGCTATTTTTAAACTGTTTATATATTTATTAGACCGTTTTCTTTTTGCTTTCCCTGTTCTTTTTACTGACATTAATTAAACGAGACTTTCTCACTTGAATTATGATGATTACTGGAATGTGAATGACTTTGTCATGCCGCAGTCTCACCGAGGCTGTTATCAAGTTTTATGCTAAAGTCAAGTGAATCAGCTTTTGTTTCTTAAAGATATTTTTTTGTTTTTTTTTAAATATGCATTAATAACACAAAATTCATGCAAAAAAGTTCTTTAGTTTTGAAATTAAGTTATGTTTGAAAAAACATTTTTATTGTTCTAATTAGCCGTAATTTGCAATTAATCCATGACTTTTACAAATTTCTGGCAATCACTTTCACCCTTACTCACTATTCTTTGATCAGTCCACTCTTATTTTGTATGGTGCTTATCACTCTCGCTTCCATCACTCTTTCATTCCATCAGCTATGACTAAGTAGAAATCTGCAGGTGGTAAGTATTAATCAATTTTAAGTGACAGTTTTTTTAGAATTGAAGGTTCTATTCTCAGTGTGGATGATACTAAAAATACCATTATGAATTACTTCAGATTTTTACTCGATCATGACTGACGGAACAAGAGCAAGCTTCCTCGTGAATTAGATAAAAGGTTCCGATCAAAATTTCTTATGGATTCTAGAGTTCATTAAAAGGCACCTGAAAGTCGGAGGTTAAATCAGCCGAAACGTCTAAGATGAGAACAGTATTCCGAATAATTCAAATAATGTTGAAAATTGTAGAATTAAAAAAAAAAAAAAAGAATGGTTGATTATTTTATTATTGAAATCCTTTGAAATGAGTAATTTGTATATTTATTTATTTATTTGTTTATTTATTTATTTGCGGACTATTTATCCTCATCTTCATAGTTGTTGTTTCACAACGTTTCAGCCAACTATTCCTCTGGCCTTCTGGAAGACACTAATTAATAAAGATACAGTTAAGAGACTCGGCATTTCTATCCTGTCGCAGTTAACCCACCTGACGAAGGTCAGAGGAATAGTTGGTCAACAACTATGAAGATGAGGATAACAGCGTGAAAATAAATAAAGAAATGGTTAATTTGAAAATTTTAGAAAATCATATAATACTATTATTTTTATTATTTTTATTTTTTAAAAAAATTTTGTGGCATAAACTCTTATCAAAAAAGACTTTGTAATTTTATGTTTTTCTTTTTTTTTTTC